>NC_068984.1:37573794-37590639 GCF_001194135.2 Octopus bimaculoides
TACAAAGACCTGGAAATAGAGGTAACTCGAATGTGGAATCTAAAAACAGAAACAATTCCTATCATAATAGGTGCCTTAGGTATAATTAAAAAAATATTCAGACAAATACATAACAAAAACACCAGGACTTACAAATATATATAACATATAGAAAATTGCACTACTGGGCACTGCACACATCCTACGCAAAACACTTTCAATACAGTAACCATAAGAGCATCACAGCAAACCACAGCACATACCCAAGGCACACAGAGCTGCGCTCGGTAGTGAAGTGAAAGCACGTTATAAAAATAAAACTACTGAACAATAATAATAATAATTAAAGTGGTACAGAATGATCTAAATATAAGTCAGGAAAGAAATAACGAAGCAGAGGAGAGGAATGTTGGACCACAAGCATTGATTGAAAGGCGACCATCTGCCGAAACCACTCAAGAGCCTGAAGAAAAAGGAGAATATAATAACCCTAGGAAAAACATCCAGGAAAATGATTTCGAAACCCAATTTCAAGACTACATATTTGCTGAACAACACAGAAAATCTATCACTGAAATGAAGCAGGCAGTTCTAAATGAGCTTGCACTTGTAGGGCATACAAATATGAATGATAGGGAACCACTCCATAAACTCCCAAATGCACACCAACATAAAACACAAATACAAATTGGCAACTGCGTTACACAAGAAATCATACAACAACTAAAACCTGGTCTTAATAAGTTAAATGAAATTATTTACTCTGTTGCTAAGGTAATCGAAACACGCTGTTTAACACCAAAAAAGCTAACAATATCAAATTCGAAAATAAAATCAAACTGGAGGAGTAGAATTGAAACTGAGATTGAATCATTACGAAGGGAGATATCAATATTAACTGAGCTAATCTCTGGAAATGGTGTAAGATCAAGAAAAACCAGGAAGATCGTGAGAAAATATGGACTCTCAACAAGAGAAGAACTAATGTCAGCGAATGAAACACTTAAACAAAAAGTTCAAGCAAAAGCTCAGAGAATGCGCAGATTGAAGAAAAGAATCAAATTCTACAAGCAAAATAAGATGTTCAAATCCAATGCCAAACATTTTACTGGGAAATAGGGAAAGAAAAAATAACCATTAAAAATCCACCCCTAATGGAAGAAGTTGAAAACTTTTGGAAAGGGATCTGGAGTGATGAGAAACCATACAATGAAATTGCAGACTGGATCAAACACACTCAAGTGCTGAAAAGGTACTTAAGTCGTCGACCCTGACAGGATAAAAGGCAAAGCCGACTTCGGCAGAATTTGTACTCAAATGGTAGACGGGTGAAATACTGCGAAACATTCTGTCCGGCGCGCTAACAATAACAACAACTATGATGTTGATAATAATAATACTTATTTTCCATATTTAATATGCTTATTTTCCATATAAAATATGAGGACAGTCATTATAGTGGAGTGTCTGCAAAACCAGATGTTTTGGTTCTTGCTCATTATGTCACTATAATGATTGTACGTAAGGACTATAGAGATGTTTTCTTTAAAGAACGGTAGATGGAATGTTGTGACAGTCATATCCTTTTGAATGATCTCAGTGAATAAAAAATGCTTTTCGTTTGAGAATCGAAACCGGAACACTGTTTTAATTCTGGAGTAACTTACCTCTTATCTCTTTCTGTGCTCACTTTCTCCTGAAATTATTTGATGATTTAGAGTCTCATAGATTACTTCGTCTTCATATCCTGTGATGTTAGAATTTTTCAAATATGAATAACTGGTTTGCAATATAACGCAATAGATCAAAGAAAACGAATAAAAGTAACTAGATTAAAATATTCCCGGATTTCCACTGAAGTAGAATGAATGTCATGCCAAATAGAACTATAAAATTCCATTCATCCTAACTAATGTATGAATGGTATGCTAAGAATTTAGAATCAGGATAGAAATTCAATGAAATTTTGGTGTTTGCCTTATAATCAGTGTATACAATTGATGACCACTGATCTTGTTGGGAGACGTTCATGAGTGCAGGACACTTCCGAGGAACTGGCAGTGGAGCTTACTAATTCGTTCTTTGATGAAGATCGACAAGAACAACAACAATCAGACTACTAAAACTTATATGAAGCAAAATTTTCTCACATTAGCTTGAGAGCTGCTCTGTCGCCAGTAGCTAAGATATTTAACTCGCAGTGAGGCACCAAAGAAGCGATTAGAAAGCTTGCAGACGACTTTCAGCCATTTATGTCCAAATAATTTTGTCACAGAATGCATTTTAATGTGACGTCATATGACGCACTTCTTCTTCTTATTATTATCATTATTATTTGTCTGTTTGTTTGTCTATGTACATTGTTGTTGCTTTGTTTTATACGCGCTGCTCCAAGTCTCACCCAAAGACCTCAGATAACAGCAAGTTGGACGTTTTACTACGGGTATCATTTATGGCTAGCAGTGATACATTGTAGAGGAAGGAAACCAGAATCTAAGAACTAAGATTTTGTTAAAATTTGGAATATTTCAGTTTTGAAAGAGTTTTTTAAAAATTGAGTATTTTCCAGCTGACAGCGTTTTTCTTAGGATGTGCGGATGAGAACAGTTTTTTGTAATTCTGATACTGTTGGGCTTCCTGACATTTGGCCATAGTATCTAAGAGCGCCATTTGACATTGTCCCCAAAGTTCCAGTGATTACAGGTACAGTTTTTGTCCTTAGAAGCCAGTTTTCAAACCTCTATTTCAACAACCTTATATTTACTAGTATTCAAATGTTTTCTTCAGAAGTGTTGCAGTCTGCTGGGATTGGCATATCTATGAGCAAACATGTTTTGTGAGCGTGAATTTTTACCATAATATCTGCTCTATTCCTGCACTACTTCCAGTGCATTCGCACTATTACTTAGTCATACCGTTTTTGTACTCCTTTTGGACTAGTTTGAGCATTCACTAATTATATTTCTGTCTCAGATGATTTTTCACAGAGTCTACACAAAGATGATGCTATTGTCTTATCAATGCTACACTTGACTTAGATGGTTCGTAAAGCTTGTTCTTTAACAGCAAGAATCAGTTCTTCTGCCCACTTCTTTAAAAAGCCATGTCTGAACCATCTTAGGGGTTCTTTATCAATTTCCTCCGCTGTTTGTTGGAAAAACTCTCCGTGTAGGACTTCCTTCCAGTTGATGATCTTTCCTCTGTTAGGCCTCATACTGTACTTATGGAGAGTCTCAACTTTGTCACTCATCAACTTTTCACTCAGTGCAGTCTGAAACATTCTTTCATCACTATTTCTCAGATAAACATGCAAGGACTCGATCTCCTTCACAGCACTATCCTCTACTCCAACCTGTCCTCTTCCGCCTTCGTTCCTAGGTAAGTAAAGCCTTGCTATGTTACTTCCAGTAAGAAAGAAGCTATACATAGTAATCACCTTCCTACTATACATGTTGACCAGTTCTTCCTTTGTCAATTTCACAACTTCTGCGCAGTAACGTATCACACCTGCAGCCTACGCGCTGATGCTTCTAAGCAGGTTCCCTCCATTCAGCTTAGATTTACACAGCTTTTGAACTCTTCTGGTATATTCAGATGAAACTTGTTCCATCTTGGTGGTCATCGTCTGGACTAATAGTAAAACACCAAGAAACGTGTAACCTTCTCCGTTCACTTTTCTTATCCGCTCGTCATCTAGAAGTTGTACTCCACTGCTGTCTACTTTTCGCCCTCTCTTCTGTTCAATAACAGCTCATTTCTCTATGCCAAATGCCATTTCGATGTCTTGCTCCGTAAAGCTTCATAAACAGCAGGTGATTGATTGGTCTCGTGTTTTTCCGCAGTTTGTAATCAGCTTCTTTCTTTCTCAGAACAGTAGAGAGTGATACCATGCAAACAATAAGCAGTAAGAGAGACACAGAATCTCTTTGAAAGATTCCCCTCCTGATGTTGACTTATCCAATTTCCCTTCTACCGGCAGTCAGAACTGTCTTCCAGTATCTCATACTGTTTTTGGATAATTAAATCATATTTCTAGCTGTCCCGACTATCTCCAGACATTTCAGAATCCACGAGTGAAGAACTATAAAGAACTATATCATATGCCTTATTATAGTCAATCTAAGCCATTAATAAGCTTCGTCAACCTTCTTCGATAAATCCATTCCTGCAGCCTTTCCGTTCATCCACTTGCAGTTCATTTCTTTCAAGATGGTTGAACAATTTGTTTCCCTTTATCCCAGTTAGAAGCTTTCTCATGAAATGTAGTGCTAGCAACAACAGCAGCAGCAGAAGTAGTAGTAGTAGTAGTAGTAGTAGTAGTAGTAGTAGTAGTAGTAGTAGTAGTAGTAGTAGTAGTAGTAAGGAGGCGTTGCTAGAATAATTAGCGAGTCGGATAAAATATTTAGCAGTATTCCTTCCAGCTCATTACGCTGAGTTGATCACCGGTGTCGACTATGTCCTTCATCTTTTTGGGGGTCAATAACATAAAACATCAGTTAAATACTAGCGTCGACATAATCGACTTACACCCTCCCCTCAAAACGACTAGACTTGTGCCAAAATTAAGAAGAATTATTATTTATATTTTTTACTTCTGACTTCCTCCATCTTAGAGAAAAGTGTAAAGATTTATGATTCGTATAAATTTTATCCTCTGTAATTTATGTCAACGTATTAAAACATGTCACTTATCAAAGATTAGTAATATCGATTCCTTTTAAATCGAAGCAAAAGAAGAGTTGTAACAGAAGACTAAAGTTGATTTAGTTGTTTGTGTTTTCTTACTGATAGTTTCTAAGGAATAGTAGGGTGAAAATACAGTCAAGTACCAAAGTTCAAATTCCGTCGAGGTCTACTTTGTCTTTCATCCTTTCAGGATCGATAAAATAAGTACCAGCTGAGCACTGGGGTCGATGTAATCGACAGTTCCTTCCCCCGAAATTACTGGGCTTCTACCAAAATTTGAAACCATTATTATTGTTGTTGTTATTTCACTTCTCCGAGCTCACGATTTCACTTGCTCCGGTTAATTCCGTAAGAGCAAACGACTTATTGTCAAGGATTTCCCTGGATCTCTTTCCGTGATATTTAAGATCCAAAGATCCAAGTACCAATCTCAAAACCTTTGCTGTTCCCAGTAAAACAGTTTTCTGAGCATGTCCATCCCAATTTCTTCAAAACATTTCTCAAACCTGGTTGTTAAGGCTCTAAATGTCCCTTGGAATGACAGTTTTCTTCATTACCTACATTCATGTAATCTCAGCTTTTTGAGGCTTGGACTTCTCAATCTTTTCCAGTTCTTTATCATTCACTTGTATATCCCCAGGTATCTATGACCCTGTAAGGCGGTGAGCTGGCAGAAACGTTAGCACGCCGAGTGAAATGCTTAGCGGTATTTTGCCTGTATTTACGTTCTGAGTTCAAATTCCGCGAAGGTCGACTTTGCCTTTCATCCTTTCGGGGTCGATAAATTAAGTACCAGTTGCGTACTGGGGTCGATCTAATCGACTTCTCCCCCTCCCACAAAATTTCGGGCCTTGTGCCTAGAGTAGAAAAGAATATCTATGACCCTGGTTTCCTTCATCGTTTTATCAACAACAAGAATGTCTCGTTTCTGAGCGCCAAACCACTGAATCATACTGGATTGTAAAAATCCCACAAGATCTAATACTCATTATTCTCGGTGACGCCTTCTGATTTCTGTTCATACCATTTCAATGTCTTTTTACGACTGTACTTCTCACACAATCTCCAATGAACATAACTAGCTACGTTATCATACCTTGTTTTGTACTTCTTTTGAACAACAACATACCAACAACTGAAGGTGACTAAGGAAAAGTGGTTTTAAAAGATGCACTGAGGGGTTGAACAACTGCAAAGTGAAAGCGATGCAAGGGCAATGCCCCAGGGAAATGTGTCAATTGGTTACAGTCTCTCACAATATGTGAGACCGTTTCATTTTTTGTGCCGCACATCTTTCAAAGGGGAAATCCACAACTCTCATCAATTTGGAACTTGGTGTAACTTGTTCTCAGAGCTTGTTCCTGGGAATTGTATATCAATGCCTCAATGTATCTTTTCAGATAGTTTTTTCCTTGGTCATTTCCAGGTGTTGGTCCTGTAGTTTCCTTTCATTTCCCTGGGGCATTGCCCTTGCATTGCTTTCACTTTGCAGTTGTTCAGTCCCTCAGTGCATCTTTTCAAACCACTTTTCCTTAGCTACCTTCCGGTGTTGTTGTTGTTGTTGTTGTTGTTGTTGTTGTTGTTGTTGTTGTTGTTGTTGTTGTTGTTGTTGTTGTTAAGACGACGAGCTGACAGAATCGGTAGCACACTGAACGAAATGCTTAGCTGCATTTCGTCCGTCCTTACCTCCAAATTCAAAAGTTAGTGCTCATGGGAACTGCCCATGTCCTACGTAAAATACTGTCTATGTAATCTCAACAACAACGCGGCGAACTAGCAGAATCATCAGCGCGTCGGACAAAATGCTTAGCGGCACTTCTTCCGACTCTTTATGCTCTGAGTTCAAATATCACCGAGGTCAACTTCATCCTTTCTTGGTAGATAAAATAAGTACCAGTTGAACACTGAGGTCGAGTAAATCGACTTATCCCTTCCCCCGAAATTTCTGGCCTTGCGTCAAAATTTGAAACCATTTTAGTAGTAGCATTATTATTATAGTCAATATTGGATTACCGAATACTGAGTATCATATTCCAGAATATAACTTGTTACCCTTTATTCCTCTTTTAATAATGGATTAGATCCCGTAGAGAAAAAAAAAAGCAGTTTTATGCAAAATATGAAGAAATCACCTCGGGTTGTATCATTTACAATTGCAAAATTATAACCAATTGATTTGATTACAATTTATCACCGATGCTTATTTTACCAACACCGAAGAATAAAATCGATCCCCGACGCCTATTAAATTCACTGCAGAGACGAAATAAATTATTGTAAAACATGTTTCTTTGTGCTCTAAAGTTTTTGATAGTTCAAGGTTCTTATCAGAAATTTTCACTAAAAAATAACTCCAGGACAAACAGAAATCAAGACAGAAGGAGTTGGAAGATGCAGCTAAAATAAATACAAGCCGAAAATTGTGGCTTGCAACATTCCGATCAAAATTATGAAATCGATAATGAAAGTCTAAGGAAAATAGTCCGGCCAGTTTTATTATATATTTGTTTTTCTCTATTGTTGTTTTGTTTGCTAAAAAGAAATAAAAAATTAAACTGGCATAGCTACATTTTGGTTCGTTAAAGGAAAAACTATGTCAGCTTGTTACTCCCAATATATATGATTTACCTACATTAAATTTAAGATCTCAATTGATGCAACAATAATAACAGTTTACTATGTAGCAGACATAGCTTGTTAATGCCAAATATTACGTTCTCGTTGAAACCTAGGTTAGAAATGGTATTAATTAAGCAAAAGTAAACGTTAAAAAATGCAAGCATCAGAAATGAAGAGAAAAAAGAAGAATCGCTATGCTTTCCTAAATGATATTACTGAGTACAAAATAGTCACTATATTTATGTGATATATGTTTATGCATGTTTGTATATACATATGTCTACATATATGTGTTGGTTGGTGGATGAATTAAAAACCAGAGAGATAAAAAATGGCGGTAACTTCCTAACTTATATGATTGAAAGTAGAATAACGTGTGTACGCAAGTTTATGCATTTTTTTCTGTTGGAACCTGATGTGAAAGAAAAGTTACTATTCCTGAGTATGAGTGAGTGTGTGTGAGTTTCTGTGAGTTAATGGTAGACACGGGAGAGACAAGTGCCTTCCAAAATGAGAGAATCTAGCACAATATAAGAAATTGTAGTGTGTGTGTGTGTGTGTGTGTGTGTGTGTGTGTGTGTGTGTGTGTGTGTGTGTGTGTGTGTGTGTGTGTGCGCGTGCGTACGTGTGCGCGTGTGTGTGTACGTGTACGTGTGCGTGTGTGTGTGTGTGTGTGTGTTTATAGTAAATAATTCCATTTGTTAATTGCTGTTTACTGTAAATGGTTTGTTACGATGAAATCGGACAGACGGATGGACGAAGGGAGTGAAGGACGGGGAGAGAGATGGATGGATGAATAGACATATATATATATTTCTTCATTTCCCACAGAGAGAGAGCTAAACATAGAGGGGACAAACAAGGACAGACAAAGGGATTAAGCCGATTACATCAACCCCAGTGCATAACTGGTACTTATTTAATCGACCCCGAAAGGATGAAAGGCAAAGTCGATCTCGGCAGAATTTGAACTCAGAACGTAAAGACAGACGAAATACCGTTAAAATGGTCAGGGTTAGCTCGATAGAGGAATATATTGATGGAGTATAAAATGTAGATAAACAGAATCAGCACAGACAGACAGACAGACAGACAGAGATCAAGCTATATAAATTGATAAATGAATCGATAAACAGATGAATATGCATATAAATAAATATGACTAGAATATTTATTAAATATAAAACATTCATTTTTCTGAAAACTGTACAATTTGAAGACAAATATACAATTTAACAGACAGATAGACGAATACCTATCCTACAACTATCGATTATCGTGTATGCAACAAATAATTTTCATTTCGCAGGCAGTTGACTACAATACTGTTTCGTTTAGTCTACTCTTCTGTCGTTTGCACGTGTCTTACTCCTAAACAGACATTTTTTACTAAATTTGGTAGAGTGATTAACAGTTAATTTTGGAAAGATTTTATTCAATTTCAATAATCGCAAAGTAGGAAGAACTTTGAAATTCTATGTAAAAATGGATTTCATAAATACCAGCCCACTCCAAGAAAATAGACGTAATATGCACGTATGGATGTATATCTTCTCCGAGATTGAAGTTATTTTCAGAAGCTGATTTAAAACAAAATGACAAGATTATCTTTTTCTATTTGAGTTTAGGTAGTTTCAGGCATTTAAAGATATGTGAGTGTGTCCTAAAATGTAAGAGTTTGTGTGGATAAACTTTCAGTCATGCAACGTGTGCACATACCTTTTTAGTATAGGAATATGTGTCATTAAGCTTTATAGATGTAGGGGTACCATGTGTACTCGTGTGACTACGTACATATGTTCACTGCAGAAAATTCAAATGGAGAACCTTTGCGATGTTTTACTAACCTTCACTGTAACATTAATCGATTAGATATGGAAGAGAAGAGTAGTTTTGCTTCTTTCTTGGAAAACCGCCACATTGTCCAGCCTTTTGTGCAAATTTGTTGCTGTATACATCTATGATAATAAGCACAAATGAGAATCTATAGCCTGGATACAAGCTATAGATTCTTATTTGTACATTCTGTATTAGTTCACCATTGATGTTTTTGTTCGACAACTTTGTACAAAGCGTTCACGTAGACAGGGCAACAAACACCTACAATTCTGCATGATACACATACATATAGACATAAATACATACATGCATGTGTATACACACACACACACACACACACACATATATATATATATATATATATAAAGAGAGAGAGAAAGAGTGAGGTTGATGTGTTGCGGTTATATAGGTTTCGTAGGAATCTGATGTTGGATTTATCATTGAATCCAAGACGCTTGTAGATAACGGACTGGTTTCTAATAAAAAATTTAGCATGAAATTTATGAAGACGGCTATGATTTTTCCCTTTCTACTCCTTAAAACCGTTAAATTTTCGTTTCTGCACAGTGCCTATATGTTGTAGTCCACATAGAATAAATAGGCTTGCATGTCATATATCTATCTACTTTCTAGTACCTCGCAAAAGAGTCTAACACGCTTTCATATATACTTTTGTCCCTCATTTGTTGATGTTAAATAACAATGAACGTCTAGAATGTGGTAAGTTCTGATCTCGTCGAAGTTGTTTGTTTCAGTACAAACTGCACAGTAACATAAAAGTGAACTTTAATGCTAGTTAAAATTTACGATGTCAAATTTTCTCAGGTTTTTAATGTAAATCTACTTGAAGAAATTTGTCACCACATCAGAGGTATTTTTCTATATATTTGATCTTCTCGATGTCTAGCTTTTGCGGAGATGGGTCTAGTATTTGCAAACAGGGCCTTGTTCATTTTAACAGGGTTGATTAGTCTACACTTCAGATTGTTGTCGGAGCAGACTTTCTAACGCTCGAGTATATTGCATGTATTTTTGTTGACTACGATGTGTAAGTACTATTTGTTTGCTTGTATATTTATGTCCTTGCATACAATATTGTTAGTTGGTGTTTTTATGGGTTTTTACCATCTTACACATGTCGAATAAATTGTTGCTTTTGTCCACGGATAGGAATATGTTAAGCAGTTTCATATATCTATATCCACGTACAACTTTTTCATATGATGAGTCGAGATTGTCTGAGATAATTCTATCAAATACAATAAATTGAAATGTTTGATAATAGAGAATATGCACGTCATAAATGGATCAATCGCTCTGTAAGCGGGTGACTTATTTCAAGACCCCTTCCTCTTCAGCGAAACATATCTTCTTCGGTTAGTAAGAGAAATAGTTATCAATGTGCTTTTGTGTGTTTGCGTGTGTACATACATACATACATACATACATGTGTATATATAGAAAGACAGAGACACAGAGACACAGAGAGACGGAGACAAATACAGGGAGAAAGAAAGAGTACAAATAAAACTGCGTCTAATGACGTAATGTAAAAGGTATATATGCCTTCACTTTACTAGTTAATATCAATCTACTCTCATGCATTTACGATTTTATCTTTCTTTTATAAGGTCCTTTATTCATCAAAAGCCTTCCACTCACAATATACTACACTTTCTTCGACGAAGATACTGGTAACTTCTAAAATACTTTATTAAGGATATTCCTTAATTCTTTCTCTGAAGAGGGGATAGTTGGTTCTTTATGTGGAAAACTTTGTTCACTAAGATATGCACTACATGCACAGATATTCTAGAGCATATGTAAGATATTTTACGCATAAATTCTTATTCCCTCTTGCCTTTGATACCTTTTAGTCTAACACCTCCGTTGTAACAACTCTACAGTTATGTTCGAATTATAAATTCCATGCTTGAAAGTAT
Organism: Octopus bimaculoides; assembly: GCF_001194135.2. Classification (NCBI taxonomy): domain Eukaryota; kingdom Metazoa; phylum Mollusca; class Cephalopoda; order Octopoda; family Octopodidae; genus Octopus; species Octopus bimaculoides. Next base: position 37,584,861 of record NC_068984.1, read on the forward strand.
GTATGTCTGTCTGTAGGCGCAGGCGTTGGTATGTGGTAAGAAGTTTGCTTCTCAACTACACGGTTCCGCGTTCAGTCCCACTGCGTGGCACCTCATGCAAGTGTTTTCTACTATAGCCTCGGGCCTTGTGAGTGGGTTTGGCAGGCGGAAACTGAAAGAAACCCGTCATATATATGCATGTATATATTTGCATCCCGTAACTTAGCAGTTCAGCAAAAGAAACGGTAGATTAAGTGCTAGTCTTAAACAATAGGTACTTGAGTCGATTCGTTCGACTACAAATTCAAGGCGATGCCCCAGCATGGCCGAAGTCTAATGAGTAAAGTAAAAGACAAAAATGTACGTATGTGTGTATGTATATATATATGTACGTACATACATACATACACAGACACGCATGCATACACACACGCGCACACACACACATGCATACATACATTGCTGTAACCAATAATGAAACCACCGTGTTGGCAGAAAACTATAGGCCCATTGCTTGCCAAAACATTATGTACAAACTGTATCAATTCCTCCAGGATCGTTCAGTCCAACAACATAGCAACTGGTGAGCAGGCCGATGGAAAGAAAGGAGTGTGGAGATGTTCCGAACAACTTTTGATAAACAGATCTGTACCATTTGAAGTGAAAAGACATCATAGGAAACTTACTACAGTATGGCTTGGCTTATAGGAGGGCGTTTGACTCTATTCCCAACTCATGGCCGTTGAAACGTCTACATTTGGCAAAAGTGTCCGCTACCTTAATCACTGCCACTGAGAGGCTCACAAAGACCTGGGAAACAGTTCTTACACTTACAACTGATGGCGGAATGATTATCTTGCTTCCAATGTTATAAATATATCTAAGTGGTTATTCTAAGGAGATAATTCTGTTCATTTGGACATTAAACCTATTATGATTCCAGCTACAAAAATCAAATAGCTTCATACTAGGGTCTGTAACTGCAAGAGATATTAATTTAACCTACTATTCCTTCGTGGACGACCTCAAGATTTATGCTAAAAATGTTAAGAATGCAAAGAAAAAACAGTTTGAATAAATAACATTTTCATCGGACATAGGAATGAAATTTGGCCAACAGGAATGTTTAAATATTTGGTTGTTGGACGAGGACAATCAGTCCTTCAAACCCAAAACCTGTACATCAATGGTCTTATTATCTCTCCTGTCCCACATAAAGAATGCTACAAGTAACTAAGCATTGATGAAAACATCATACGAAGGTACTGTGAAGAAAGATAAAGTGACCCAAAAATATTATGCCAGGCTTAAGAAAATATGGCAGTCAGAACTCTCCTCTTACAAGACAATATCCCACAGTGCACTTGTAGTACCAACGCTGGCTCCAACATTTGAAATGCCTGACTGGTCTGTAGAAGAAATCCACTCCATAGATGTCAAAGCGCGAAAGACACTGACTTCAACTGGAAATCTCCACAGAAATAGCGATATTGGCAGAATCTACCAAAGAAGAGATAAGGGAGGTACAGGCTTGAGATCAGTGCAGACAGCCTTCGAATCTCTCTCAGACATCACTTGCTGAAAAACATCAGCAAAAATAAATACATTAACTTAGTACTGAAAAGTGAATAGAATAATATCCTACGTCTTAGTAGCGAGCTCTTCAGGAAATATTCTCTTCTTAATTACCTTCCATACAACTCCTAAACAACCGGATTAACATACTTCAAAGAAGATCTGGATGTGAAACGCTCAACATACAAAAGACAGACTATACATGGGTATGTTTCCCGAATACTTAAAGAATATTGACACGAGGTGCAGCTTTTCTTGGACTCGTAAGCGCAACATCACATCACATTTTGAAAGCTATGCTTTTGCAAGCTAAGAAAAGGAGATTGTTACAACATAGTAAACAAAAACGACAGTGAGATCCTTGGAGATCCAAGATGCAAGCGGAAATGTAAATTAAGTCGTTTTTCTGTGGAAGACATCACACATATGAATAGCAGCTGCTAAAAGTGTCAAGGTACTACCTCCCTATGCGACATGTCGTTGTCACAAAAACAATATACAATGCCATCCAAAGAATAGACTGCTTTGGAATTAATACAGATGATTCCCGTTATTGAATACGTATACAAATATCAGCACAAGGAATATTGGTGGGGGGGGATATTCCCATCAAAACATCTGTCAAGTGTACACATAATAGGCTGGATATTGTTGTATATGACAGGCAAGAAAAAGTATGTACCGTCATAGGGGTCGGCTGTCTTGCTGATGTGAATATCTCTTTGAAAATCAAAGAGACAGAGGATAATTATGGACAACTGCTTCGAAACCTCAAGCGTCTACATCCAGATAATAGATTCACATTTATACCAATAATAATTGGTGCACTAGATTTTGTGAGTAAACGCATAAGTAACAACCTGGATAAGCTAGGGTTTTCAGAAAAGGAAATCAACCAACTAACTCGCGCATTACAAATACAATGTGTGAGTGGAACAGTAAAAATATGCAAGGCTTCTCTGAAGTTTACAATGTGACATTCTTTTTTGTTTTCTACATACTAACGACGGGGCTTTGTATCTTTGTTAGAAACCAGCTCCTGTCTCAGAGGAAGAATTTAAATAATTAAAAACAGAAGAGAACATACATACATAAATAGAGACAGAAACTACATGCAAGTATGAAGGCTTGCTTCATCGCAAATGGTATTCTATTGGAGTTTATTCAAATGGACAATAGTGTTAAAGATGGTGATATACTTGCGACAACTTTTTTCTCCTTATACTTTGCAATTATGATTGCTATCGTACAACACGTAAGCTATTTGAACTGAATTGTTCAGGGAACCCTGGACTCTGAAGTCAACTTGAGAAATGTGAAAGATTCAATTGTATTTGGAACTCTGAAGAAGCGAGTCTGATCAAACAGATGCTTAAACTTGTCCGCCAAGCTTTTCACCTATGATGCGTGCGTTATCATGTCCCTGTTATATGCATCTGAGACATGGGTCCATACTGGCAACACCTCAAAAATACTCGAAATATTTCATCAGAAATCTCAAAATTGTATGTAAAATATATTCTCATTACCGCAACACCAAAATAAATTAGTTTATCTTGGAGGAAATATATTTTAGCAAAGTATAAAGTTATTTTTTAAAGATTATAATTATGGTTGATTGAATCAACAGCGACAGCTAACAAGTGCCCCTTATTTTATTAACTCCGACAGCATGTAGGGCAAATCTAAACAAAATAGAACCAAAAATATTTTAGTTTAGCCCTCTATTGTTTCTTTCCCTTCGTTATCTTCCTTGTCAAACCCAATACTTGTTTAGTTGTTATTTTATCAACTCTAGTGCGTTAAACCACAAATTCGATGGGTAAAGTTTGAACTCTAGGTCTTAAGTGTGCTAAACTAACTACAACAAAGCATTTCTGTCCGGCAATTTACAAATTGTCTCATCCCTACCTCTCATTCGTTTAGATAAATATTACCAAATTGACTTCATGTCAGACTGCTATATATAAAATGGACATTTTATAAAGGTTTTATATTTACAAAAAAAGTGTTTCGTATTTCATAGGCAACACAGTGAAATTTAATTAAACTCACTGTTATAGCAATTTTAAATAACCGATTGGTAATAGAATGATTTGTTTATGCAAGAAAATCAATATTGGCTTTCGACGATTTATTTTAACCTACACTGTGATAAATTTAACTTATAAAAATCATTGTTATTGCTTTCATTACAGCAATAATCATGTAGAAACGTGGCTCGGTCAGAAATAAATGTTATTGCGAACTACATATTCTTGCCTCTATCTATCTCTTCTTGTCTCTATCCCATGTTTTTCTCTCCCTCTCTCTCTCTCTCACTCTCTCTCACTCTCAATATGAATATATATGTGTGTGTGCGTGCGTGGATATATATATATATATATATATATATATATATTATATAACATGAATATTATATATACATATATAAAATAATACAGAGAAATAGATACATGCATATATATGTATGTATTTGATATATAATATATATATATATATATATATATATATATATATGTGTGTGTGTGTGTGTGTGTGTGTGTGTGTGTGTATGCATTATGATATATATATGCGTACATATATATATAGGTGTATGTGCATATATATACATATGTATATATATATATATACATATATATATATGTACATGTATATATATGTATGTATGTATATATACGTGTGTGTATATATGTATATGTGTATATATGTAGATATATATAAATACATATGTATATGTGTATATAAATAATTTCATTCAAACTTCAGTCGCAGTTACGTGTATGTGTGTGTGTGTGTATGCAAGCATGTAGGCATGTATATATTATTGTTGTTATTGTTATTTAAATTCGGCCCTGTGTGGCTTAAAGTTTCGTAGGATTCTTACAGGAACCTAACTCGTCAGGCATAGTTAGCCGAATGATATATAATAATGTATGTAACTCCTACTAAATGTGCTGTCTCTTTCGTTCCTTTGTCCACTCACTGAACGTGCGTCTGTGTGTATGCAAGTATGCAGGCATCTATATATTATTATTATTATTATTATTATTATTATTGTCGTTGTTGCTGCTGTTGTCTAAAACAGTTTGATTCGGCCCCGTGCACACATGAATGTATATAACTTCATTCAAACTTCGATAGTGGTTAAGAATCGCGTCTAAAAATGCACCTTCATACCTTTAGGTTATTAAAAGGGAAGAAAATACTTCTGGAAGATTCTCCGTATTTTTTTCCAAAGAAATTAGGACTTAAATTCATGTAATTGGTTGTTTGAAAACATTCTCAATTTTTATTTTGTCACGCCTTAAGTTCTCTCTTACTGGATGGGGAAATTAAGCCTTTTTAAATAGATCATACTATTTTTGTTTATTTGAGTTATTTTCTTTTTAATATTTCAGAAAGTCTCCGAATAAGTACTTGCTTAAATGAACTTAAATCCCGAAGAATCTTCCAGAAGCGTCTTCAAGACGTGATTCTTTGCTTCTATTGAAGTCTGAATGGAGTTACCTATCAGCAAAATCATTGCATTTATTAGTTTTCTATCGCATTTTCGGAGATTGTATCTACGATGATTGAGTTACCTAATACATACTTCATTTTAAAAAATAGATGAGTGTGATATGAGTGAGATTTGGTTGATATTTCTAGTGAGCTGAGTGACAATATATATGTTTGCTATGAGGAATCTTTTCCTCCCCCACACGTTAGAGTTAAATGGAAAAATGTGGCCGCATCATTGGTTTCCGTATACCTAAAGTTTATATACCTAAACTCTTAGTTATACCTAATTCACAACATTTACATCGCTTCGTTCTATAAATGTCACTCGCAAAGCTATGGTCGGCTCGAGAACATGATAGTGAGACTTGTTCAATATGTCACACAATGAGCTTTGAAACCTGTAATTGTGTTGATATATTTATATTTCCCACAACAGTGAGCGCCGTAAATGAAACGATAATCTCTCGCCTTACCAATATCATAGCTACGTTGTCATTTTCACCATAATCCATTACTGTTTTACTTATTGAAATAACACGAGCATGGGAAACACTTTGCCTCTACTCCTATAAAGAAGATTGCACTTCAATCTTATCAAAAAGAAATTTATAAATTCGTACTTATATATGAGCATGTGTAAGCATTTAAAACACACACACACACGCATATATATAATACATGCATATATATATATATATATATATATATATATATATATATA
>NC_068984.1:37591152-37592076 GCF_001194135.2 Octopus bimaculoides
GGAAGGAAGGAAGGGAGGGAGAGAGCGGCTAAAAAACTGGGGTATAGAGGGCGTTTCTGTGTATCGATAGATAGATAGATAGATAGATAGATAGATAGATAGATAGATAGATAGATAGATAGATAGATAGATAGTTATATACTCAAGTCATTGTGAATCAAAATACTAGGCATTTAACGATGGAATAAATGCAGTGCTATAGTTTGGGGCATATACATAACAAAGCTTACACATTTCCTGTCCCGCACATAAAGTATTTTCATGCTTTCGCGCATAATGCATACTTTCGCAAGTTATGCATATTTTATTCTTTCCATGGCCATCGAAAAACTCTTTTCCAGTTGGAATTCAAATATTCTAATTTCGATTGTATCATGCATGTATTCCCTGCTCCTCTCAACAATAGAATATGCTGGAACTAAAGCGGTAATGACGTCACATCAGTAACTCTGAAAACTCGGGAAGTCGCGTGAAGATACTGGCAATGAAAACTATACGGAAATTTCGATAACAGAACCGTTGGGGTTTATTAATTCAGCAATCAACAGATTGAGTTGTGGCTACAGAAATGTGTTGATGCTAAGTTGCTGGAATAAAGAATTGCCTGCGGCGGAATGACGTGAAACCGGTTTCATCAACATACGTATTAGAAGACAATTAAAGCGAAAACATTCATATTTTCTATCTATTCTACATTCATTTATATTTCCATTTTCTTTATTTCCCTCATGTTCCATTCCTACATTTAGAACATGTGTGAAAAGCTTGTGTAAATAACAGGGCGAAGCGCTTTGTTTCATTAAATCAGAATCGTTGCACCTTGCTGGATAATACATGCGTATACGTACAAATATACAAATACACAAATGCATATATAAGTACATATGTATGTATGTGTGTTTGTATGCGCGTGTATATATATAT
>NC_068984.1:37592086-37592768 GCF_001194135.2 Octopus bimaculoides
TATATATGCACACACACATTTGTATGTGTGTTTATTGTGCTTATTTGTATGTATATTTATGTGTGTATACGTATGCATGTATTTATTTGCATACATGTATATATCAACATACATCCGTAGTTTCGTGCAAACATGCAGAAGGTTGAACTTGACTTAGACATTCTTTGGATAGTTTACACAAAAATTTGAATAGCGTCTACCATTAGTCAATTTTGAAGGAATATTGCTCTTATGCGATAATGCAATATCGCTCAAGAAAAGATTGTCATTCAAGAAAATATTATGACACTATACATGACAATTTTTCTTCATCTTCTTTGCTCTTATGACCTTGCACAATCTGACTATCATCTTTTCAGATCATAGCAACATTATTTGCAAGGAAAACTGCTTATCAATTTGTGAAGAGGTTAAAAATGATGTTGCGTGTTTCCTTCCTTCGAAACCTAAATACTTTTATGCCCGAGAGATCAACAATTTGCCAAATAGATTACACTATCAATAATGAGGGGAATACTGACTTAATTAAATATATCAATTAAAACCTAAGAACCATTTGTTTATGTCTTTTTTTGAAATACGATAGGACTTACTTTTCAACATAATACATGTATGCGTATGTTTATGCGCATGTATATATATATATATATATATATATATATATATATATATATATATATAT
>NC_068984.1:37593464-37596916 GCF_001194135.2 Octopus bimaculoides
ATATATATATATATATATATATATATATATATATATATATATATATATATATATATACATGTATGCATAAAAATATATTTCATTTTTGCCTTTACAAGTGTACTTTAAACATTTTCTAATTAATAATTTTTTAATATTCTGAAATCATAAAACACATAAATATGCAATAACATCTATCCTCGATATACATTTCTATCTCCACACTTGAACTCATTGTATTAGCAATGCAAGACACATTTTTTACTATTGCAGTACGTTTAAATAGATAAATTCACTTCACTAAGTGTTATTGTTGTTTTTTCTCTGTGCCAGCCTTGACCTAAGAGATATTCTGGAAAGCATAAACTTCCTTTGTTTTTACCATCATTGTTGATCATTTAACACACATTTTTGCGCGCGTGCGCGTGTACAACCATACGCTAAATTCTCACATTATTTTTCACAAGCTCATTTCTTTCAGAAGTTTCTTTTGTTTACTTCTATCTACGAAACGTTTCACTGAGATATCATTTGTGTGACTTGAAGTCGCCATAAGCTTTTATATTTGAGACTAAAAGCTTTGTAAACAAATATTACAATTACAAGACAAACAGTTGTGTTTCGGAATAGCTGTAATACGGCCAGAAATTTACATCATTCGTCACATCACTTGTGTTCGAGATTTATTGTTATTTACACACTTATGCTGTCTCAGCGACTGATATTGACAAAAAAAAGTAATAAGAAACAAAATGGAAGACGCCTCTTTTCTGAGCAAGTAAGAAAAGTATTTTGTTATAGAAGAGAAAAGAAATTATTTTCTATTGCAAAACGAAAGATGTTGCTAGAAGATGGAATATATCTGACGATGGTTTTGTCAACAAACTCTGAAATTGTTAACTGCATTAATATAACAGTCATATTTGTTCTGGCTCAAAGACAAAAAAGAGTCAAATTGAAAAAAAATGGTTTCGCTTTGCATTCATATATCTACAATTATTAATAGAAACTTCAAAAGAAAAGTTACGTCTTACGGACCAAATGTTGCTACAAAAGGATTGTGATTTGCTTGTGTCTTAATTCAGCTAATATGTCCTATACAAAATTAGTTTGTTTAGTAAATAGATTTACTGCATGGATTCTTCGAATTGTTTATATAGATTCCTACTCCCACTTCTGTTGAGATGGTGAGTCTGAAAATCTATAGTGTCACTTTTGTCTTCACATGATAGTTCCAGAACGCTTAGACTGTCAGATCTCCAAGCAGCGTGCATGATTGAAGCTGTAATCACTACCCTTATCTAAAGAAACACATGTTAATTAGAAAGCGATTACATTACAAGAGGAGATAAACTATTTTTGTGGATAGGAAGCGAACTTCTTAACTACATAGTAATGCATGCAGCCGTCATTGCAAATACGTTTTCTGTGTTATTATAAACTTTTGTTTTGTATATACATATAAATATTGTGTGGGTATGCGTGCGTGTGTGGGGGTGTATGTTTGTGTGTGTGTGTGTGTATAAATATGTATATGTATTATATATATATATATATATATATATATATATATATATATATATATATATATATATATGTAATAATTACCAACGACGGCCCCCTAAAACACCAGTTCTGAGTTAGATGGCAGAAATGGGAATGACGATGAAGACTTCAGTAGCAGTAAAGGTGAAGAACCTCAACTACTCAACCAATGTGAATTAAATGATCTAGTGAGGGACTTGGGGCTCGCAAAGGAGTTAGCAGAACTTTTAGGTTGCAGACTTAAATCCTCGTGCATCATTCTATTGGTATCGTAACCGCGAAAGAGAATTTGTTCCTTATTTCGCTCAAGAAAATGATTTGGCTTATTGTACAAATCCATCATGGCTAATAAGAAAGTTTGGCATAAGTTATAGCTCTGATGAATAGAGACTCTTTCTTGACTTTTCAGAGAGAAGTCTTAAAGCTGTCAATGTCAATATGTTGTTGCATCGTGAAGTCCATCAAATGCTCACAAGCGGAAAAGTTCTAGGTGTACTTTCCAAGTGAAAAAGAAGAGATTTGGGGTGCTGAACCTAAAACATAAATAGAACACTTTTTAAAATCTATTTTCTCACCTTTCAATCGCATTTGTGCCGTTTTATTTTGTTGAATAAAGTACCAAATTCATTCTTATTAGTTTCATTTTATCCTACAATTATATGGATTTACCAACAGATTATAGTATATTTTACCATTAAGTTATGAGAAAACTTCAAGTAATGGGAAAGAACTTTATCGATATTTCGATTTAGCACCACAAAGGTATATAAAGTAACATACAGTTATCAGAAATATTTTCAAAAAGTTCCATTTCGCAGTAAACTAAAAGGTTATGGTTTTTATACAGTAATATAAGGAGTGTTAAGTCAGAAACTTAAATAACAGATTAAAACTTTTTAAAATAGACGGGTCCAGAGAATTTTTTAAAGCTGAAACGGTGATGAGAATCAGGTAGCTAGATAAGTAGAGGTGAAAGTATTATGCTTCTGTGTGTGTGTGTGTGTGTGTGTGTGTGTGTGTGTGTGTGTGTGTGTGTGTGTGTGTGTGTGTGTGTGTGTGCGTGCGTGTATTTGTTGAAAACACATTATGGATCTATCACAAAGTCCCGCAGCGAAGTGGAGTGATGGAAAATACAGGCTTGGCAACTTGGAAATGTCATTGCAAACCTGTTCATAGGTGCCTTGCGATGCTAGTCATTTCTTTTCCAAATTATATGGGTGGAGAGATTCACTAGAAACCGGAGTGATTGAACAACCCTTTCCAGAGAAAGCACTGCTCACCTGTTAACCAGGAAGGATCTAGGAAAGGTAGTCTAAATAGAAATTGTAGTCCGTAACTAGGAAACGCATACCCATAAAAACGCATGTTTTATAATTTGTCGTCACACTAACCTGATATGTGTGATCTTCGTTTTGAAATACAACGAACAATAGTACATATTCCTGGACACAGCAGGGGAAGAATAGAGAACTTATTTAGAGACTTCCTTCTTTGTACACTTCGAAATGGTCGTAAATGCATTTGGTTGCTTTGTGAAGATATGCGTAGATCATTTAGCACCTGCATTTATGTATGTATGTATGTATGTATGTATGTATGTATGTATGTATGTATGTATGTATGTATGTATGAATATATGTCAGTATAGGCGCAGGCATGGTTGCGTGGTTAAAGAGTTTGTTTGCAATCTCGTCATCTGAGTTCAGTCCTACAGCGCGGCAACTTGAGTAAGTGTGTTCCAATATAGCCCCGGACTGACTAATGCCATATGAGTATATTTAGTTGTCGGAAACTGTATGGAAGCCCGTTCTAAAGATTGTGTGCTAGAGTATCTGTATTATTTCTTTACTACCCACAAAGGGGACAAACAAGGACAGACAAACGGATTAAGTCGATTATATCGACCCCAGTGCGTAACTGGTACTTAT
>NC_068984.1:37597245-37601681 GCF_001194135.2 Octopus bimaculoides
GGCAAAGTCGACCTCGGCGGAATTTGAACTCAGAACGTAGCGGCAGACGAAATACCTATTTCTTTACTGCCCACAAGGGGCTACACACAGAGGGGACAAACAAGGACAGACAAACGGATTAAGTCGATTATATTGACCCCGGTGCGTAACTGGTACTTAATTTATCGACCCCGAAAGGATGAAAGGCAAAGTCGACCTCGGCGGAATTTGAACTCAGAACGCAGTGGCAGACGAAATACCGCCAAGCATTTCGCCCAGCGTGCTAACGTTTCTGCCAGCGCGCCGCCTTTATCTGTATCTGTATGTTTGTTTCCTCCCCTTGACAACAGGTATTGGTTCGTTTATGTCCCCGTAACTTAGCAGCTCATCAAAAATAAGAGATTTTGAAAAATAAGTACTGGTGTCGATTTGATCGACTAAATCCTTCAATAGAAAACGAATACACGCACAAACGCACACATATGCACACACAGTCCGACAGACAAACAGACATACTTCAAGTATTGTACAAGAATTCAAATTAGCCACTGGAATTTCAACACGTTTCTTTAAAAATACGCAGTAACGCATTTGCTTTTACATAGGCGCAGATGTGGCTGTATGGTAAGATCTTTGCTTCCCAACCACATAGTTAAGAGTTCAGTCCCACTGCGTGACACCTTGGGCAACTGTCTTTGTGAGTGGATTTGGCAGAGGGAAACTGAAAGAAGGCAGTCGTATATATAAATGTGTGTGTGTACGTGTGTGTGTGTGTGTGTGCGTGCGTGCGTGCGTGCGTGCGTGTGTGCGTGCGTGCGTGTGCGTGTGTGTGTGTGTGTGTGTGTGTGTGTGTGTGTGTGTGTGTGCGCGTGCGTGTGTGTGTGTGTGTGTGACTACCGCTTGAAAATTGGCATTAGTTTGCTTACGTCCCCGTATCTTAGCGGCAGCAGTCTAATGACTGAGATAAGTTTAAGATAAAGATATTCATCAAGATGTTTCGAACAGAAGCTATGTAAATTTGTAACGGTTCAGCATTACATCAGAGACTACATTTTGGGATCCGAATCTAAGCACGAATTGCATATAATGTATCTGCAATAACCCGTTCCATCTTAAATTTATGACATCCTGCCAGCAACACATGGATATGTTTCCTATGAGTTATCAATCCAATTATGTACTGGAAATAAACAGCTTAATGCTGTAGATTCGTTGCCTTTTTTATGAGTTAAGTGGAATAATGTTTTTGTTTGTTGATACAATACCAACAAATACTTAACTTTCAGAATAAATCTTTGACTTTTTTGCAGGAGTGTAATTATATGAAAATGTATTGCAGATTTAGAATAATGAAAACGAAATTGAAATCTAATTCGATTTAAAAGCAATAAATAATATTGTTTTGTTTTTATTGTTTAATATCTAGAAATTAATATCAAGTCATTGTTTACTGACTAAATACATTTAACGACTTTAAATTGATAGCTGAAAATAAACTAATGACATTTATTGATTTATGAAATATTCCCCTAAATATATCGATCCGCCGAAGAAGTAATACCAACGTAGACTTTTGAACTATCGGAATTTCGTCTGCCCTGCTATACACAGAGTTCAAATCCTGTTGAGTTCAATTTTGCCTCCTGTCCCTTTTGTGGACTGATAGAATGAGATGAAGTTATATATTAGGGCTCAATTCAAATTATTATAAACTTTCCTTTACACAATCTTTGTACTTTGTCGAAAAAAAATCATTTGATCGGTGCTGGTGAGATTAGTCAAATTTTCTAGTTATTGTTTAACAAATAAAACAGAGTGAGAAATGTTTCGACATAAATCTTTCTCCAATATATATGTAGACATAGCTTGAGGAAAATGGACTTTAGTAAACTGACTTGTACACTATAAAAATCAAAATATTCTCTAGTGACAGAGACAGAGGAAGTTTCATTCACAAAGGTTTCATCCATAAACTCACAGTTAGCTTCCGATGCGTTGTGTCATCCATAGTTTTTCTACCACACTAAAATAGTCACTGCTTCTCTGAATCTGCCAACTTGTATACTATCTTTCCACCAAAACTACTCACAACACACTCTTCTTATTTCTATTGTTACTCATTTTTAAGATCCAATGTTTACTCATAAGACTGACTGCCTGCTCATATATTTCCCTTTGCCTAATCATCAGCCTTCATAAGCAGAACCTGAATACCAATCACGTCAATATCCCTATTGCGACGAGAGTGAAAGTAAGATAACTTGAGTATTCCACTTTTTCTAGACTAATAAAAAATATATCAACTTACACTTATTACAAAAATGTATTATTATTTTGGTGGTATACTAGTTTAACATTTATCCCTTTTGAAATCGAGCCAAACCGTCAAAGAAAAATTTTGTTGCCCATATTCCTTCGTAGATAGATACACGTATTTATTTAGAGAAGGATAGAAAATTATCGTGTTCACCCTATTCCCTTATTGGCATAAGTAAAGTGAAGTAGACATAAACTAAGAATTGTAATCGGATCGCAAATACATTTCAAGGGAATTTATTTTAGTTTCACAAAACACTCTGCTCAATAACCATTAATTAAACACTATATTATAAGACTTCGAAGTTTGTTGTAGCAGCTGGTGAATTTAGAACAGAAGATAAGAACCTTTTAAATTAAGATTTATAAAACATTTTTATTTCTTGATCCTTTCAGAAAAAAATGTCCATTGGCTAACTTCAAACTTGACTAAATAACCTATTTTAGTTATTCTCAATAGATTTAATATTGGTGAGTTTGTTTGTTTCTTTGTTGCCGATTAATTTATTGATTCTTATTCCATATCATCTGCTCTATGAAAACATTACATCTACCACAAAACAATATAGCATTTTTTATACAAATTTTCCAAAAATTCTTTAGTATCTATTTTCTCTTCTTTTTTTTATTCCGAGTGAGAGTTTTTCTTTATTTTTTGTGCGTGCTTCTTTTTTTCTTTTCAGATAAACCTATCTGAGATGTCTTCAAAAACAAAATATAGTATTGACTGACGGGGGAAAAACAGACATTCCGTTTTCAGGCAAATTGATGTTTTCTTTGAGAGGTTTGTTGTTCGTTGAGAGGTTAATCAATAGCTGCTAATAACCTCAAAGTTTAATCCCAATTGGCGTCGGGGTTGAAACTTTGATGTTAAAAGAAGAGAATGTCTTGATAGACCTATTTTTCTAGTTAAAAACGAGACCCCCCCCCCCGCCTTTTCTTTTCATATTCATGACCAATTTGTTCATCTATAAAAAAATGTCTTAGTGACTGTAAAAGGAATGATTATATTGATTCTGAAATTAGACACAGATGTTTGTAGTCTTGAGATGAATCATTAGCTTGAATTAGAAACTTTTGACAACTATTCAAGTGTTTGAAATGTTTAGTAGTGAACCACATGTTCAACAACTGACACTACAAAAATACATTACTTCCGAAGAACATTCTAGCGGTAAAGTTTGATAATCAGCACGTTTGCTATTGGGTGATTTACCTGTGGACAAAGATAATTGGTTGGTGTTTCGCTCAAGGTTAACACACGATTTATGCCTAAGAATGTCGATTTACATTAATAGAAGCCGTTTTATTTGTGTGTGCTGAATTTAAACAGCATGATGAATCCAATTTGTTAAGAATGTTAAGTTGCCAGTGGTTTAAATAGTTTCTGTACACCAATCATTGAGAAAAGTTAAATGAATGTACAAATGTTTGAATGCAAAAGTAGTTTATTCCAATATATGTAGGCATTTAAAAATGTACGTGTATACAACTAGGAATTAAAGTAGTGCCATATATTTAGAAATGTTTTACCAGTTTAGAATATATATTAAATGTGGTAGTATAGACGTGCGATAGGTTCAACATAAAATAACTTTAGTAAATACATTATACATAGTTATATACTGTGCAAATGTAAACCGTTGCAAACGTTAAATCCATAGCATTAAAATACATATTAAATAGAGAAGAGGATCATGATTTAACCTGCCCAGCAATTAGACAACTATCTGGTATGGATCATAACAAATTCTCTCAAAGCATGTCAGAGTACTTTGAGCTACGATTGACTTACGGTCGATGAAGTGAACTCGCCACTGCAAATGTGGAAATCACGTCTGATGTAGAATACCTTACGTCCTACATGTTTCAAACTGACCAATCAGAAGACTCATATTTATTGTAACTTTCTTTCAGAAATATAGAGCAGTTAAAATAATTGTGGACTTCTAAAACATTCAAAAGTATTGAGAAAGAAAATGTTATTAGTACAACGGAGTGCTAGACATATACTTGTAAAACTCCTAATATTTTACTGCTAAATATGGTATCAAGCAAGAGATAATCGACTTGTGAATAGAGAGCGTGATTGCATCTATCTGTGTTGATGGGTATATATGGACTACGTTCTCTCTCTCTCT
>NC_068984.1:37601866-37620352 GCF_001194135.2 Octopus bimaculoides
TATATATATATATATATATATATATATATGCATGTATGTGTGTATGTATATAAAGGAAAAACTTAATCGTCATTAATTGTGATTGAGAGTACTGAATACCACCTATATTGCAAGAAATAAGAGTTAAAACGCTTAAGACTGTATGAAGCGCACAGTATATATACACTTAATGGTCTTATATAGCGCCTAGCTGTTTATCTTAATTTTCAGTATGCACATAGGCATTTCGTTAAATACGTCATGAATTTATATGGTAAATATATGTACCGACAGATCGATGGAGTAGTCACTGCTGACAATTTTCTTTCATGATCTTATATTGCACCTAAGTGTTTATATTAATTCGTATATGTACATATATATGTACGAAAGGTATATGTATATTAATATATACATATATCCATCATGGTATTGACGCTTAAAGAGAGAGGCGTGAACAACCTCCATATAAACTAGAACGCCATAGCTAAGGCCAACAGATATAAGGGACGGGTCAGCAAATGCGAGCTCTGTGTCACGGAAAAATTAAATATCATAACATCAACAATGAATGTTTTAAAGATTAGGGAAGAGAACATCTCCACTTGCCTGCACAAGAAATAATTCATACTTCGAAATTAATTTCAAGCGTGACCCAGACTCTGCCACCCTTCCAGCCTGGATATAAGTTTTGGATATCGATTGTATAAACATTGTACATCAAAAACATATACTCCCATGAACTTAAACTGGATTCCCTAGCAACACAAATTTATATGCATAACACATATTCATGACATCACATAATACACAGGAAAAATATATGCAAATGAACTTATGAACTTACAACTCCATGGACAAATTTAAAAATCTATGAAATCCCATAATCATCATATGCACATACTTAAACACTTAAACACGAGCAAAAATGCATGTTGCAGGTGTATATTTATATATGCATGCATATATATATATATATATATATATATATATATACATATACACGCACACACGCACACAAACACACACATATGCGCGCGCGCTCTTAGTCGCATTCAGTGACGATTGTATTTTTTCCTTTATACCACATTGCACATAGCTGTTTATATGAATTTTTGTATACACATTAGCGATCCACTAAATCATCCATAAAGTTTTATGGTAAATGCATATATGCCGACAGGAGGATTGGCCCGGAAATAGCCAAAACTGGACGTTCAGTCTAAGGAATCCTCGAGTCGGTGCTTTGGGCGACTGCAGCCCCTGTCAGTATATATGTATACACTTATGTACTTTTCCTACAGCATTAGGAGCAGTTTAGCTCTGATTTCGAGCAACGTCGGTGTCTTGGTACCCTTAGTCGCGTTCAGTGACGATTGTATTTTCCCTTTGTGGTATCACATTGCGCAAATATTAATGTGTGTGTGTGTGTGTGTGTGTGTGTGTGTGTGTGTGTGTGTGCGTGCGTGCGTGCGTGCGTGCGTGCGTGCGTATGCGTGTGTGTGGATGTATAAATGGCTGGCTAGATGGATGGATGAATAGATGGATGGATGGATGGATGCGTATGTCGGTATGTATGTTTACATATATGTATGTATATATTTATAAATATGAGCATGCATGAACGTTCTCGCATGAGATAATTAAGAAATTAACTAATTTATCATGATCACAATTTCTTGCAAAAATCCAGGGATAAGGCAAGGGGGATAACAACCAAGATATTCTTAGAAAGGGAACTCCACACCTCTTTCGTGCTATATATGGCAACTGAAAGACAAGCGTGCTAATTTTAAAATCTCCTGATCTATTTTAACCAAAATGACAAATATATAATGGAAAAAAGCTTCTACAACTGCATCGTAAAACGATTGACATTCTAAGCAGGTATTAATTAGTGAATCTCTTAATGAAAATACATTTTCTTTTTCTAACCACAATAAAAGACTTTAACTGGATTAAGGCACCAGATTTAAATTCTAACTATGCTGGGGAAATAACTAGCTGACAAGCCAGATGTGGCCAAACGGACGTCCAATTATAGCTGTATCATCCAACTGTATCAAACTTCTCCCATGTCCAACCATGTCCATCTGAGGATTATATTGTGGCGTGAGACTTTGAGTAACGAGATGTTACGAGTCTTACACTAATATATATTCAATAAATTACTAATATATATTCAATAAATTACTCTAAATTATTAGGCTTTCTTTACTTTGTAAAGTTATTTTGAAGCAGTAACGGTTGCAAATAAAACGTTGTGACGAAGCGTATACTTGTGTCTGTGTGTACATATGTAAATTGGTGAAAATACCTTGTCGCATTTAAGTTCGTAAAATGAATATAACTGTCTGATGGGACATAAATCTGCTGTGATTAGCCATTCAATATATAGAGATCATTAAAATGATAATGAAACAAAGAACTTTGATTAATAATATTGACTAAAATCAGTCATGTCTAAAGCCTTTGTTTCCCAGCTTGGCTGCAGTCCAATGCTTGAAACCAATAAAATTGTTCTTACTTGCACCAATTTCTTCTTTGCTTAAAAATATTGACTATTCGTTTGAACCAGTATATCATTTGTCGTAAAGTAAGCAATCTATAGAAACGATAGAACTCCAAACTAAATGTCTAATAGTATTCTCGTCTTTCTACCTTATAAAGTCATTCAAAAGGGTCAATTTAGCTTTTCATACATCTGAAGGTCGAATATCTATACAAAGTATTAATGCTGTTTCAACTATCTGCTACCCACCTCCCATTAAAACAAATAGGCTTTTTATTTTAGTTACTGGGGATTATTTTAATGAAGTATGCAAGTTGAGATCATTCAGTAAATATTTGTTTATTTTACTTTTGGGGTGCATAGAAGCCAATTGAAACAATAGAATATTATATCAGTCGTCATCAAACACCTATAAAGTGTTAGAAAATTAAATTATGTCAAGAATATGACCTTGTACCCTACCGCCTGAAGCATTTTAATCAAGAACATATTTGAACTTTACACCCCAGAACCACGCTAATAGCTTCGGAGTGAAATTAGAGATTTCTTGGTTTTCAGTGAATCGACTTTGATAAAACTTTTCCAGCTGGTTTCCACACTATGGCAACACCATTGTTATGTTTTCACTATTCTGTGTAACGTCCTTTTTTTTATTTCAGATGCTTCAGTTTTGGGGTGAACCACGCTAGTAGCTTTAAAATGAAAATAGCTCATCTAGACATTTTTTTGTTCAGAAAATGAAGGATAATGATGCATATTGAGCATAGATTGAGTATATATTTAATAGAAAACCATAATAATATTATAACATGTATTGACATAATGAATTATTTAGCCACATGGGCGCCATTTCGACGGATAACTTCAAAAATCCTATTAGTCATGGACTTTGTCAATTTCTTAATAGCAGCAGGTTGGACTGCCTCTGCTGCAGCTTTGATGGTCGCCCATAAGATATCTTTCGGCGTAAATTGGCGTCCATCGGCATAAACATTTTGTTTAATGATGAACCAAAGATTTTCGATTGGGTTGAGATCCGGAGATGCTAGCGGCCACACTATCAACCTTTTACCCTGTATGCCGTAAGACCCTAGTAATGTTTGGGTGGTCCTAGCAGAATGGGAGGGAGCGTTGTCATGCATGAATACAAGATTCCTTAGAAGTGACAGCAGTGTATCATCTAGCCAGGGGTCCAAGCCCTCCTTCAGGAGATTGCAGTAGGTGGCTGCGGTCAATTTAACCTCTTCAGGCACCCTGACTGGCCAACAAGTCTGTCCCCAATGATACTAGCCCACAACGTGACTCCTCCACCCTGTTGTTGACGTTGTAAACGTCAGTGATGCTCATCTCCAAAATAAACCCAACCATTTACCCAACCGTTAGTTTCGTCATGAGTCGCCCTGGTTTCGACAGAGAACAAACCGCAAATCTTGTCTAACGTCATG
Source organism: Octopus bimaculoides (assembly GCF_001194135.2). Classification (NCBI taxonomy): domain Eukaryota; kingdom Metazoa; phylum Mollusca; class Cephalopoda; order Octopoda; family Octopodidae; genus Octopus; species Octopus bimaculoides. The sequence continues at coordinate 37,605,803 of NC_068984.1, forward strand.
TACTTTTGGGCCCATTGAAGCCTCAAACTCCTGTGAGAAGGCCGTTTCAGGGGTTCTCGCACGGAAGCCATCGTCCCGAGGATGCGATTACTGCTGGTTTTTGGTACATGAGGAAGTCCGGAGGCAGTGAAAATGGCTTTGCTTCTTTGTCCAGGTTTCCCACGTAACTTGCGACCAATATTCCTTAAATCCCTAGCTGTCACAGTTTTCGAGCTCCATGTCAATAACTGTTATAATATTATGGTTTTCTGTTAAATATATGCTCAATGTATGCTTAATATGCATCATTAACCTTTATTTTCTGAAATAAAATGTCTATTTTCATTCAAAAGCTACCAGCGTGGTTCACCCTAAAACTGAAACATCTGAAATATAAAAGAAAGGACGTTACACGGAATAATGAAAACATAACAATGGTATTGTCACAGTGTGCAAACCAACTGGGAAAAGTTTTATCAAAGTCGATTCACTGAAACCCGAGAAATCCTAAATTTCACTCCTAAGCTATTAGCGTGGTTCTGGGTGTATACACCATATTCCATGTATTAACTACTTTACAGGAACCTGTGCCAATGAGTTGGTTTCGCTTCTTTGCAAATTCTTTTTCCTCTTCACTACTAACACTCATGAGAAATTTAGCCGCAGCCCATTTACCAAATATTCAAGTTATAAAATTTTGTGGTAATCAAATGTAAACAGTATTGTTTATGTAAAGAAAAACAAATGACGATTCAGTAATCTTAACTCTTGGTAATCTTCTACAAACGGTACCTTTGCTACACCTGTGCTCCGTACGTGAGAAAGATTTATCTCTCAGCTTAGCACCAACTAACTGAAGTTAAGCACCAGCCTTTAAAAGCAGCTAAGAACCTAATGACTTTTACAATTTTCCAATATAATTTTATGTAGAACAGAGTCGATGAATGCTTAGATATTTGCAGTTTTCTGATTCTGGCGTTTATCCAATTTAAGGCTGTAAATTTTTAGTACAATCTATTTATTGTTTTACTTTTCTGAGCTCAAATGCAATTAGTATCACTTTTGTTTCTCATCCTATTAAGTACCATTAAAAAAACATAAATAAACATTTATCTCTATATCGAATACTATAAAGCAACGTATACGCTCTCAGGAAACCAAAACTGTGACGCATTTTCAATCCGAAGTTGAATCAGTTACTAGCTATTTTACCTACAATACTCACACACTTAGAACCAAGCGATTAGGGATCCTCGGCCTGCGAGGAATAATGGCCAAACTGATATCAAATTAGACTAAAAAAATAATGACACATTTATTATGCATAACTAGATACAGTAAAGACAGAGGCTCGTAACTAGGATACCTTTGATCATATTTGTTCAATTCAGATCTAATCCGGGATAAAACACAAGAGTAACATTCATAAAGTATAGGGCATATTATTCTTTTATAATTAGCTAAACAAAATTAGTGTGTAGTTATCACTCGACAAGAGTTAATACACTACACTAATATTCTGATCAAAAAATATTTCAAGATGCAGCATAAACATTATGGATCCTCTAATAAGTATAAAGGCTGTTTGGTTAATAAATTCGCGTTGTGATCAACTCGCTTCTTTTTCAATTCCGCTTTGTCAACTGTCTTCTAATGTAGCCTCGGGTCATCCAATACATTTTGAGTGTCATTACAACATTAGGCTGGTGAGATATATACATGTAAATATACATAACCAAATATAAAATACATCAAGTAGAGAGCATCACTAACGAGTGAAAAATACGTAGACATACAATGAAAGACAAGTACAGGACAATATACCAAAATAGGTCTAACCCCTCCTCAGTTGTCGACTGTTAATTACTCCCTATTTCGAGCTTTCAATGACAAGATAGGAAACCATAATACAGCAGCATCCAGAAATTTTTAAAATATAAAATTTGTGGTGAGTTAGAACTTCGAACAAACAAAAAGCGACAGAGTACATCCACCCTGGGGCTGACCAATATATTCGAGGCTCCGGTAAAGCTATAAGGTGTTATTCAGACGCTCAGCTGTGAGTCCATTGCATCTTATAGCAGAAACAGCGGTAAGCTAATGAAGTTCATAAGATAATCATTTATTCCTGTGTCATTCTCTCTTTCTTGTAAATGTGTGTGTGTGTGTGTTTGTGCGCATGTGTAAGTGTGTGTGTGTGAGCGCGTCAGTGTGTGCCTGTGTGTGTGTATGTATGTACGTATATATGTATGTATGTACGTATGAATGCATTGCCAGAGAAATTGTAAAGCTGTGAGGTAATGTATTAATATTTTTAATAAGGTATTCGACTTTTTTATCTTTATTCCTCGTTAGAGACTTTTATCGCAATCCCTGGCTGCTTCAGAATAACTTTACGAAGTAAAGAAAGCCTATTGAATATACATTAGTAATTCATTGAGTAAATTTTCATTCATTAGTTTTGTGAGTTATACTTCTATTAAGGTGAATTAAAATGCACTTCGTCTAATCTATGTCTTATTAGTCATAGGTAATGAGCTTAAATAATTATCCAGTAGAGTACTGGACGAGTTAGCCATAGCATCGACGGATGAATTAAAGTTCTCTTTATACAAATCGCTTACTCTAGTACGTGTGTTCGTATCGGTCAATTTCTAATACACCTCACACGATTGACTGCGTGGTCCATCATCAATGAAGGAAATTGATAAACCAAACTAAAGTGGGCGGTGTTTAACACCAAAACAATATCTTGAAACTGGAGAGATTTCTAAGATTGTGCATCGATACATTCATATATTATTTATTGTGGTATGTATTTGTTTTTTGTTGCTTTTCTTCTTTTGTCGCAGTCTCGAACCTGAAATATTTAGAACTCTTTGTAAATTTTTCTTGAACTCTTTTCGGAGTTGTACTTCGACTAAGATGAAAGACGTATCATATATGTATGTGTGTGGAGAGGCAGACAGACAGGCAGAGAAATAGAGAGAGAAAAACATATAGACTTCTCTCCAACAACAATTCAAAAGCATATCATAAAACAAACCCAAACACATATAGACTTTAAAAAGACTCGTAAGATTTTGCCTCCACCCTTAAGACAGATGAGAGAATAAAGTGCCTGATAATCCATCAACCATATATTACATTAAAAGACATACACACACGTTTAACAGGCCTACAAGATGACTTATTAACCCTACTAAAACCAAATTAGATAAAATCGGTAAAAATAAATTAGATTCAATCAAAACTTGTATTATGCAAGCCGCTAACTTTCCACTTTGTAATGAAAGCACTCCGGTCATTAATTGGTTTAACAACATACATGACAAGCATAACTGCAAATTTACAGTTTAGCAATGTGGAATTCTATGCTTCAATAATCTAACCACTCTCATAAAAAGTGTTAGTTTTTGATAATATACTCACTACAATTAGCAGCATGGACACCGATGTGGTCATTCACACAAGAAAATCACTTTTCTTTGATGACTTATTCTGGATTAAACGTAATAGCACAGAGCTATTCGATAACCCGTGGGTTGCTTTGATGGAGCTGAAATGCGTTACTTAATAGGATTATTAATCTTCGGTACTCTTCGGAAAAATTTAATCAAGTAGATGTAGGACTTAGCAGAAATGACGAATTAATCATATCGCGTAATAAATACGACTACAAATTAGATAGATTTTGAAAAGATCTAATTGACGCATTCAAAGACTTTAACCTAAGAATTACCGTCAGTACTAACATCCTAACATCGCAGTAGTAAATTTCTTAGACATAACCCTAAATTTAAATTCAGGTAAATATAATCCCTACAGAAAACTCTAATGAGACCCTACAATACATCCACAAATACTCCAACTATATACACGGTAGAAACATTGCTAAACGAATCTAGGTCATATGCTTTCATACAGAATCCTGTACCACGCTACAAAATATTACAACAACACGTTACATAGAATACATTTTACAGGCAAAATACATTAGTTTAACAGAATGATACAACTGCTAACAAAACAAAAAATATCATTTGGTATAATTCACCATCTCATAGCGTTCTATATTTCTTATATCTAATAAACAAACACTTTTCAACAAACTATATGCTCAACAAAAGCTTCAATAAAAACAGGTTGAAAGTAAGTTGCAATTGTGATATATTTGCCGCCTCCTTAGCATGAATAAACAGGAAAATCTGATACACTCAAAATTCACCACCACAATGCAATTCTTTTGACACTAATTTTAGCCCACTAAATCGTCAAATCATAAAAAAATTTACATATGTGTATCTTTAAAATTTTTTAAACCGGATTTAATCAGCATATTTAGTCCTTTACACACGAACATGACAAAATACACAGCTAAACTGTCTAACTATCTTTAGGATCTGAAAGTCAAAGGTATCGGTATTTTGAAGAAACAAGGATTAATCATTAAAGCCCTGCTCTCATACATCAATTGATGCAAACGCCTTCCCTGTGTATCTGAAAAATACAATACATGAATGCAACTGCTTAATTTGTTAAACTCTAAGCTTGAATTAGTTTTTCCTTGACCTCAGCAGAGGACATACATCTTACAAATATTTGCTTTGCCAATCGAGTAAATGTTGCAACTCTCAACTATTCAGATTGAAACACTCAGTCATACACTGATCTGCCTACTGGTCGAAATTTTATATTTTTATGTATTACTGAATCTTTCTCATTTTGTTTGTCACCAACAGCTTTACTGTATCTCCTTTCATGCCATTGAGTCTATACTCGCCTCTCGCACCCCTTTACAGGGAATTCTCACTTGAGTTGTGGGTTCTCACTGCGTACACCTTATCTTTTGCAGGTTATTGTCAATTAGACAGCAATGTCTTATTCTGCCTCCGTTCGTTTTTATTCCACATTCTTACAAGACCTATATACAGCTAATTGTCAATTTATCTATGCTCATCACAACTTACTACGTCAGCCAAGGTTTACAAAAGCATAACATCAAGAAAATTATACACTTATGAGCGTTGACACTGCTTTGAAAAACATTATCAGAATATGTATATATATTTCCGCCTTTAATCTTCTAACGTATTAAAACTTTTGAGTACAGATGTAGAAGTGTGTACGTACATTTATGTCTTAGGACGTGTGTATATGTGTGTACCTCTACGCTATCGCAACTACTTTATACCTGAATACAGCACAGTTTTGGGGCAACACTCAATTGAGTTAAGGATAGCTTCACACTTCGCTCATTATGCCGGTTACAAGTTGCCATCATTTGAATTACAGTCTCTGTCTCCTTTTATCTTTATTCATTACCTCATCTGGATTAAAAGTTGCTGACTCAGCATGTATTTATGCACATCCATACCGACTACGTCAATCTGCAAATCTTGGGCTATACAGGGGAATAACATACACAGAAAGATACACAGAATACTAATAAAGCATTGTATATATCAGCGCAAGATATGTTTCTATATATGTATACAGTGAGACAGACAGACAGACAGACAGACAGACAGACAGACAGACAGACAAGTAATCAGTTTTGCTTTAAAACGAGTGCATGCTCGTGTAGGGTCTGACTTTCAGACCAGAACCTTCGCAAATATGCACTCGTATACTGTCAAAGGTTTCACATTTAACTTACAAAAATAAATGTGTATATAAAATTGGAGACATGTATGTACATTTATGCGTATATGTGCATGCATATATGTGTATTTCGTGTGTATGCAAATATGCAGCCCCACATACATACATACATACATACATACATACATACATACATACATACAGTAAAAGTGACCGTCTTGATCTAAAACAACCACTGAACCTGCGATTTTTGACATAGTGAGGTCTCACTAAATTGCATCAATGTCACAACAATTGATTATATGTTGTTACTCGAGCATAATCCTATGGCGGTGTAAAATTTTTGATATATGTATGAGAAAAATTTCATAACACAGCATATAATACATGAACTATTTCTGCGCAAGGATATATTTTTAGTTTTGCTCTAATATATTTTAGCGGTTAAAATATCCTCTAAGGTTTTTTAACCCAAAAATTATTTTAGGCTAAAACTAAATATATATTCTTGTAGAGAAAAATCAATATGTTTAATGATAGTTTACTGTACTGATATAAATTCGTCTCACACTTGAATGAATCATCTTAGTTTCAGATCAGAAATAGAATATTTGTATGCAATTGTTTACATATGTTTGTATTTAAAAAGTAATTGGTGAAAGTGAACAAAGAAAACTCCTCTATTATCTATCTTTTATTATCTACAACCTGAAATCGAATCAGTAAAAATGTAAAGAAAATCATTTTTAAGCCATTAACGTTTTCAGGTAGAAAATGAAAATATCGGTTTCTTTTTATCAGGAAGAAATGTGCCATAATTTATGAGAAAGGTAATCGGAAGTTTTGACAGTTATTATTTTCTCAAAGATATAAGCAGATTAAGAAATGAAATGAACTCAACCGGAAGGCTGAAACTACGTCACCAGAGTTTTGTTGTTGCTCCACGGTTTCCGCCAAAAATTCAAGTATTGATTTTTTTCTTAAACACAAAGTCAAGAATGGCACTGTGTAATATTCAATTTTGCTTTCAGTTCTTGTAAAGTGACTTGTCTTGGATCGGGAGTGGAAACCACACCTCAGATTCATAGCTTTATGCAAGGTGACACAGGACTCATTCAAATATTACCTATTTGGGTAACCTACACGTTTAGTCCTACATTATAACATAAGAACTGAATTTGGAAGAAGTAAGAAGCAATTTCAGAAAGAATTTAATGGGATAAGATTTATTTCTCTCTTTCTTACATTATATCATTTTACACGAACGTATAGAATTAATTCCATTTCCTTTGCGAAGCCCAGTATCGTTTACGGTCCTTCTTTATATTATGATAACAGCCAGGAGGCATTTTTACTTCTAACAAAAATTGTAATTTTTACCTTCTTTTTTTTTATTTTTGAGAAAACAAAGATTTGGAAAAAGTATTGAAAAAAACGAAATTAAATTCTGAAGAAAAAGAAAACGCATGAAAACGAAGTAGTGATAATATACTTTGCAATAATGACGAATGTGTAAAAGTTTTATAAGATACTGGATAGGGAAAATGCCTACTGGCATCTCTTATCTGATTGAAGACCAATTATAAAACATTTTCTGTTGAAATATTACAAAATACTTGTTGTAATTACACTAATGCCTAAAATGTTACCGAATACTTTACTTAAGTTGTTATATTTTCACAAACAATAAAATGTTGCCGAATGCATCGCCAGGAGTGTTTTATTTACATTTACGTAAATAAAATGCTTTACCCGGAGTGTTATTCAAGGACTAAATGTTTTTTTAAAACTCGGGCTATTTGCAGGAAATGTTAGAGTGATACTTCTATCATTATATCAACTCTCTATTCAAATATATACCAAGAAAACAGCAGTGTATCATTCGGTCATTATAATTCAGGATAGAAATCAACAAATGTTTTACATAATCATGTGTTTTTAGCAGTTAATTTCCAATGTAAATATTTTAACAAATGTATGAACCCGACAATTTTGCTTCTAAAAAGGGAACAAAGCAAATCAAAATAATAAGAGTAAGAATTTCTATTTTTTTCACTATAAGGTTGTCATGAGTTTCTAATAATGACATAATAGACACACTATCCTCTCCTAGTTCCGCGAATAGTAAAATTGTTGATATTGCAGTAAGAATCGATAAGAAATGGCTCGGATAGATAGATATCATTGGTTAAATATTTTTGACGAAAGAAACATTTTTGAAACAGCCTCTATGTTTTATAGCAGCACTGTCATTAACAGTAATGAAGATAAAAAGACTGTCTTTAATACATATGTAACAGAGAAGTCGACTTTTAGCCCCTGCCTAATGTAATAAAGTACAGAGAGGTTTCGATTTCAAGATGACTCTAGTAAAGATATGAATATTTTAGATATATAGTGTTCTTGCAGAAGATAGATTCAGGCGCTTTTTTCCTGTTCATCATTTCACACTGTACTGCATCCTCTTCGCTAGTGTCATGGAGAACTGCTACCTGTTATCGGCAATAAATAACTTAGCGTTTTAGTTCTCCTGAGGCTTTGCCGTAAAGTCTAGATTTCCAATTAACACTTCAGTTCAATTATAACAACGGATGTCGGTGTCTAACTAAACGGACAACATAACCTATTATAACAACAAAACCGGTGAACTGGAAGAACCCTCCTTTCCAGATCGATAAAATAAGAACTAGTCAAGTATTGGGATAGATGTAATCGACTTTCTCCGCCCCTCAAAATTGCCGGCCTTGGGCCAAAATTAGAAAGAATTATTATTGTTACAACAAAATTAAATGATTTAATATTCAGAAGCTGAAAGGACAAAGTAACAGTGATTTATACACTTAAATGTCACACTATCCGTGGAGGCGCACGACTCGGTGGTTTGAGAGTCGTGCTCACAATCATGAGGTAGTGAGTTCAATTCCTGGACCTGACTGTTTATTGTGTTCTTGAGCAAGACACTTTATTTTATGCTGCTCCAGTTCACTCAGCTGTAGAAATTAGTTGCGACATCACTGGTTCCAAGCTGTATCACTCTTTGCCTTTCCTTTGAATAACATCAGTGGTGTGGAGAAGGGAGGCTGGTACGCATGGACGACTGCTGATCTTCCATAAACAATGTTGCCCGGACTTGTGCCACGGAGGGGAACTTTCTAAGTGCAATCCCATGGTCATTCATACTGAAAGGTGTCTTTACCTTTTACCCTATTCTTGGTTTGAGTCTCAAAGTGGCCAAAATCAGGAAGAAAGTTTCGGTGTAGTTTGTACCATCCGATATATAGACTGCAAGAAAACTTGATAGAGTAGACGGTGTGATAAATGCTTACATTATATAGTGCAACACTTGATTGTAATGTCATGTGTAAAGGTACGTTTGGCAAAAATCGAATGCTTACTTTACTGATTGAGTTGGGGATAGGTCAGTGACCTATTGTTAAGACATCACTTTGAGCAAAACTGACTTCAAATTTGCCATGTCTGTTTGGTCGCCCGAAGTAAAGTATATTTCTCCCCCTCATCAGTCATTGCTGCGTCCATTTTGTTTTTGGTTTTTCATCAGCACAAATATAAAAGTATTACATTGAATGTTGTCATACATCAGCTACTTTTCTCTCAGATTTTCTTTTTAAAAAATGGATTGCCATCGCTGTTTGCTTTCTTCCAGCCCATCCACCTTCCCTCTCTCTCTTTTCTTGCTTCCATGACCTGTTACTAAGAAGTAAATCTGTTGCTATGACTACTTCTGTTGTCGTTAAAATTATTATTATTGCTAGCACAATCCCTATTTGTCATGACCGCTACTATTATTTTCTATTTAAAAACATTATTTTCGCTTAATGAAGTCATTTCCGTTTCTTCTATGAAGTGGTTTACGTTTGATGTCATTTTGATTTGAAACATGAGAGAAAAGAAAGAAAATGCCTATTCCTTACTAACGTGTGTGATTCTTGCGCTGTAAAAATTCGGTATTATGTTCTTTCATGCTGTGAAATTATATCGAAAAGCACACTTGATTTCAGTCATTCTGATAATAATAATGTTTATTTGTTTTGTTGTTGTTGTTGTTTTTTTTTTGTTTTTTGTCTTTTTAGACACTGCACAAGGTTAGTTCTGTAGTGGAAGGATATAATTGACTGAGTAACCACCCGCTTGTGTGTGTGTGTGTGTATATATATATATATATATATATATATATTAGTCAACTCAGGTGCAATGAGAAGCAAAGTTTATCTTATAGAGTTTATCTTATTTTTGATTTTGATATTAGTATATTGAGGTATCTAGAAACTACATAACACAAAATAAAGAAAACTTTAAAGACTAGATGGCATGCCAATTTGTGCTCTGTGTTAGTTGAAACCAACCCAATAAATTGATAACATTTAGTTATTTGCGAGGAGAACAGAACTGTTGTTTCGAGTCAAGTATTTCTTCGGAAACTGAGGCGATAGTCTCTAAGGAGAAATAAAATAAGGAGACGAAATACAAGGGAGAACAGAGAGAAGAAGGATAAAATAATACAAGTGGATAAGAACGGCGGAAGAGCAAAGAAGAGAAGACAGAAAGGTAAAAAGAGAGGAATTGCAAGAAAGAATGAAAATCGTGTGAAAAGTTAATGTCGGCAAAATAGTTAAAGATAGAATTTAAAGAGAAAGACAAATAAAATTTTAAAAAGAGAAGAGAAAGTGGGAGGAGCAAACGTAGAGTTAATGTGAAAAGATGAAAGAGAAAAAAGGAACACCCTATGTTATTTCCTCTTAGAAACTGTCACTCTTCATTATCCCAAGAAATGTTTCCCCCAGAATACAACATATTCTCCTCCCATCCATGAACATTAACATTATCCATTTTTCACTTAAAATGCTATAAAATCCTTTTTCACAACCTCTATCTCTCTCTCTCTCTCTCTCTCTCTCTCTCTCTCTTTTTCTCTCCCTTTCTATCTCTCTTTTCTCTCTCACTCACTCCCTCACTCTCTCTTGCTCTCTCTCGCTCTCTCTCTATCTGTCTACCTGGTAACTTACCGGCCTATCCGTCAATCTTACTAGCTGTCTCTCCTGTCGATATAAAGAATAATACATTAACAAATAAGAATTTCCAACATAGGCGAGTCAGCCTAGAGATGAAATTACCTTTGATCCCTTGAAAGTGATTGAAATAGAGGCCTATCAAGCATTGGGATGGATTAAAGGCAACTACCCTCCCATAAAATTCGTGATATTGTTTGTGCCTATAATTAAAATTACTATGGTGAAGGTAGAGGTGGGGACAAAATGGTGAGAGTGGTGGTGTGAAAGTCGGTGAAAGGGGTGGTGGTGTGAGAGTCGGGAGAAGGGAGGACAAAATTGTGAGGGGGTGGTATGAGAGTCGTTGAAGGGGAGAACAAAATGGTGAGGGTAGAAATATCGGAACTGGTTAAGTGGGGAAGCCATATGTTGACGGTGGAGATATGAGAATAGTTTAAGGGGGGAATAAATTGAAGTTAATGACATTAAAATCTGTAGAGACGAGGATCAAATGGTTTGCGGTTTTTAGTCGGGTTTCTTTGTTCCATGTTTAAAAGATGGAAAACAGAATTGACTTGTCATTTGTCCTTCGTCCTAGTAGACTTAACCGTCGACAATCTTAGCCTCAAAAATATGCGGACTTGAGCCTTCAAATTGTTATCATTAATATTCAAACCAAAGACGGCGAGCTGACGGAATCGTTACCGCGCAAGAAAAATGATTTGCAGCATTTCTTCCGACATTACTTTCTGAGTTCTAATATCGACGGGATCGACTTTGCCTTTCATCGTTCGTATTTACGTTATAAGTTCAAATTCTACCGAGGTCGACTTCACTTCTCGTCTTTTCGGGGCCAATAAAATAAGTACCTGTTGAGTACTGGAGTCGATGTAATCGACTAGCTCCTTCCCCCAAAATTTTAGACTTTCTGGCGATGTAGAAAGAATTATTCAAGAAATATTGTTGGTAAAACCATAAGAGCTCCAGACATAATTTCTTTCAGTTTTTAGTTGTCTCTTCAAGATTTGGATCTAAATTGAGGTTGATTGTGATATAATCATTACAACAATTTAGACCAGAAAAGATCGATTTTTCTAGGTTAAAAGCATGAGGTCTTCAATCGATCTTAATAAGTCACGTATTCTGTTTATTTTGTTGCATCAAATTTAAAGTTGAAACCAACGAGATCGGAACTCACAACATTAAGTATAAAATTCAGTGTTAAGTTGATTCGGTTAACGTGGAAATTATTTATAAGTGTGAAGAATCATCCAATCATATTTGGTATTAATGAAGAAGCGTCTATTTTCCAAAATCAGTTCCACTTTTCTGATCTTCGTGTATATTAATAAGTTGTGTGTGTGTGTGTATGCACATCTAATTGTATATATCTATCTCTCTTCCTCCGCCTCCCCTCTCTCTCTCTCTTTCTCTCTGTATACACACACACACAGAGAGATACAAACGTGTGTGTATTTATGTATGTATACATACACTTGGCTTCATACATCCACACACATACATATGCCTTATATATATACATAAGGAACATGTATAAGGACATAATTTGCACACACACACACACACACACACACACACACACACACACACACATATATATATATATATATATATATATATATATATATATATATATATGATTGCGTAAAAGAAATTTGTAAGCGCGTGTGGACAGGCGTACGTAAATATACAGAAATATACAGTGATGTATATGTTCGTAAGTTTAGGTATGAATATATATATGCGAACTTGCATATCTATATATATAAAAGAGCGGTTCTGTGTGGGAGAGGTTGTGTGTACATTAGTGAACTTGTTACAGTATTTGATTTTTATACTCTGCTTGTTCCACCACGGGAAGCTATAAAATATCCAACTAAGTTTGTTTCCTATGGGAAGACAACTTTTAATTAGAAAATCCGATTTACCTTGATGTGAATCACATATAAATCCTTGGCAATCACTTGTAGAATATGTCAGAGCAGAGATAATGGTCGTAATTGGTCTTTTTACTGCTGTAGACAGGCACGCTCCGTTGGCAACCACCGTCAGAAAATGTTGTTGAAGATTCGGAGATGTTAGATATCCCGGGAAAATCTAATCACATGTCATTATTACTAATGCTAACGTATATATCGAAGACACGTTATAAACGGTAAACCAGCTTGTAGCCTAGCCAACTCCAACTGTGCAGTACATATTCTTACTGGAATCAAACACAACTTCTGCTTCAATGAGCAAATGATTGTAATTCGTAGGAATGGAATTTATTCTATAACAAGTAAAATTTTACATGGGGTGGGGAATACTTAGATGCCACCACCCACCTATTAACCCTAACATGCCAAGTAAACCTTTCCTTAATGATGCATTGTATAAATACATGCACATCGAAGATTTATTAAGAATATTGATAATATTACAAATATTAAAGTAAGCTTTTAATGTTCTTTATATTTTACAAACAATTTTATCTCTTTTATTATTAGTAGCATCAGCAGGTTACAATAAGTTTTGCAGAAACAATAAAATATCAGACTATAAATCTTACAATATTTTAGGGGTTTTGCTCTGCGTTGCAATTTCAGATCTCGATGTTTTTTGTTTTGTTTTGCTTTTGACATTTTAACTTGGTATAAAATCATTCCCAGACAGACTTCAGCTTCTGACCCACGTAATCTCCTTTCTCTGGCTTTTACCACATTTGTAATGGCCTCTGCTCCTCCGATATGGCTGATCTCATTCCGCCTCCGCTGAAGCATTCTCAAGCCACTCGTTTCTCCTCTTCCCATCATCACCTTGTTATATCCAACCTTGTAATGTCTAACTTGTTACGTCCTAACCTTGACTTAATAACTACGCCTAGTCCGACTTTCCCAGAAATGTGGACCGCAAGAATTCCCCCAGGTGTGACTTACGAAAGTTCAAGAAGAACAGTAATAGTATATATTTCACTAGTTTAAAAGAGACTGCAAAGGACATGGAACAGCCCATTCCTCCAGTCCCAACAAGTAAAGGAACAGAGGTTGATAAAACAATTACCAAAACTAAAACTGCTCTGCTTCAATCAGCTAGACCCTTCTCCACCACAAACACAAACCATACATATCATTCATTAAAGTAGCCAATAATTAATATGTGCTTGTTGTATTTAACTCCAGATCAACCTTAATCAAGTAGATTCATGATTAAAGGCATTCCAATCCTTACCATCATTTCTTTTTAAGGTAAGGGAGCGTATTATCTAATATTTCCTTGTTTGATTTGAAAACGTAGGTTGTAATTAGACAGAGAGTTGATTGTTATTTGTAGCATGATGTGTGACGACACAATGACACCTTCACTTCCCCGTTTTATTGACATAAACGATTGACAAGCACTTCAAAACCTTTGTTCTGATTATAAATTCGCATTTTCTTAGGGATTTGACCCAAAGACTGACTGATTTTGGGAGTAAAATCATTTCCCCGTTCTAATGAACTCGGATAGAATTTGCTTATGATTTTATATAGTCCTATTTCAGCCAAGAAACGCGCGTAGTCTATGTACTAGCACTAACTTTTATACATTTATACCTCCATACTGTATATTATCGTATTAATTTTTACTGTCCAATTTATAAATTTGGCTTTTCAATTTTTTTAAAATCAATATTTCTATGATTATTTATATGATTTATTTATATAATATATTATTAATTTAAATTTTAGATTAAAATCTTAGATATATTAAGATGGTATATGCCTCACAGCATGGATTTGGACGGGTTCTGAGTTGACTGAGTTGTAGAGTGGTGGTTCGTCTCTAAATTAGTTATATACATATATATTATATATTAGGAAACCCGGTGTAATATTATACCGATTTTTGCCTGTAAGGTTGGAATAAATTTTTATTCCCTAATATTATTATTACACATATATATATAAATATATATATA
>NC_068984.1:37620742-37621933 GCF_001194135.2 Octopus bimaculoides
GATTTGCAATAAGACATGGTAATATGAAAACCTTTTTAAGCTTAAAAAACAAATTCAGTAATTATTATTCTTTTGCAATTGTAAAAACTAAATTATTTTAAATTTACCAATATGTACATACAATTTGGTGGTTTACATCGCGGATGTACATGGCTGTGAATCGTCAACGTTAGCAGCTGACTCTGGCTGTTCTTGTTGTCCGATGCACTTAAAATACCGGTCGAGAGTTCCTTCTTTTCCACAAGGATTACATTATAAGGAGCAAAAGCTTCGTGATAAGTTCCCATAATCTTGGAAAAGCGTTGAGCATTTGGGTCCATATCCTCGAACATAGAAAGACCTTTTTCGATATATGCAAATGCTTGCTGCATTTTTTTAATTGTAAAGTGACGTGGCTCAAGTTCGACTTCCTCTTCTTTATTTTGCTGCTCGTGAAACTCCATCAAGTATAAAGCAATCATCTAAATACCTCTTCTAGTTATCCCTTAAATAACAATGAAATGAGGTGCCATAGTTTTGTAGTGATGATTGGTATATTTTAAGTTCTAGGTAACCTATTACAAGGTTCGCAATCACTGGGGCAGCTCGGGTTCCCATTGCAATTCCACATTTTTGTCGATAGTAGGATGAATTTCAGTGCTGGGATTATGAATCTGTGGTTGATGCGTCCTGGGAACTCTTCTGAGTATTTTTCTAGCCAGAAGGTGATTTCTTCTATACCATAATCGAGTGGGATATTGGTGTACAAGTTCACCACATCGAATGATACTAACAGGGTTCCTTCATTTATTATCTTCGAGAGGTGGTTATGGATGTCTAAGTCATCCCTGATGAAGCTTTTCCATATTCTAAAAATGGTTTGAGTAGGATGACGAGGAAATTGCTCAAACGGTGGGTTTCACAAGCAGGGCCAGCAGTGATGGGTCTTAGTTTGAGGTTAGTAGGGGGAGGAACATTAATGCATAGGCTTGGAGAATCTTTGCAAGCTTTACAAATATGTGTATTTTTGTGTATTTTAGGTAATCCGTAGAATAGACTTGGTCTATATTTAAAATTGGATAAATAGTCAATTTCTTTTTTAGTGAGGCCCTTTCCATGTATTTGAAGTAAGGAGGATAAGTTTTTAAGTGTCTTCTGTAGGTTGTATTGTACTATCTTCTCATAGTAACATATATATATATATATTTATAT
>NC_068984.1:37621981-37622908 GCF_001194135.2 Octopus bimaculoides
ATATATATATACACTTCGGCCATGTAATGAATATCAATTAGCTGATTTTACCAAAGCAAGGCCAATAAGTTAACGAGGTTTACCCTTTGATTACCATAGTGCCCAGTGCACTCCATCGTTCATTCGTTGAAATATTGGTAGCGCTATACTTCCTTGTTTGTCATCGTAACTTTGTTCCGGTTTCTTAAAAACAACTTCAGAAGAAAAGCATTACAGCGAGTCAAAATAACAACTTATGTAAACGTAGATTGCAAAATTCCTACATATTATCTGCATTATCGATTTTCTTACTGATATGTCTAAAACACCAGCACGCCAAATACTTTAGTTTATTGGAAAGAAAAGTTTTGAAATTATTTGTATAATACCTTAAGAGCTGTCACCAGTTTTGTTTATCACCTAATTATGGAAAGCTAATGGACATACTTTAAGTTGAAATAATACCATTAAGTTTAGTGCGATTCCTCACCAAAATCAGGTCGTGATGTCTCTCTTCTCTATTTTAAATTAATGTTCTACTGGAAGTTATTTAGAAATTTCAAGATGTGGTTGAAGAATGTCTATATATATATACACACACATACACACACACTTTGAATATATATATGTGTGTGTACATATATATACATGCATGTGTTTATATATATACGTATATATAGAGACAAACATATGTAAACATATATATACATATATATATGTATATAGAGAGAGAAGGAGGTGAGGAAGGAAGAAGAGAAGGAAGAAGGTAATTGTTCTTGTCATCCTTAATCGCTCATCAGTTACGGACATACTGTGTCGAAAACAAGTCAACCTGACGAATGATTTCGGTGGCAATCATATTTTAATGTTTATACCTGATGCGGTCGAAGAATAAAACCGGTGTGTGTGTGTGTGTGTGTGTGTGTGTGTGTGTGTGTGTGTGTGTGT
>NC_068984.1:37624301-37624950 GCF_001194135.2 Octopus bimaculoides
TATATATATATATATTTATATATATATATATATACATATACTATAAGCCCACGAACTCCAAGCAATACCGTTCAGCTCATGCCACCCAAGACACACTAGAATGAATATCCCCTTCAACCTGGCAAAAAGGATTTGTACTATAGTTTCTAAAACGAACACCAGGGATACACGACTACATGAACTAAAGGATACGCTCATCACCAGGAACTACCCACCATCACTATTTGATATAGGTTTTCAACGTGCCCTAGAACTCAATATCCATGAACTCAGACATCTCAAACTAAACAACGATTTACAACAAAAAGCCCTACCATACATCTCCACACACAACCCCCTTAACAGTGAAGCCTTCGATACCATCCTCCAGAACATTCCTCTACTAAAAAGGGACCACAGAATGAATTTAATCCCCCAGACACACACCATTATAAAGAGCAAAAGACAACCCAAATCTATGAAAACTCTCCTAACACAAGCCCAAGTACACTCAGCAACAAGACTGAAGCCGTCAGTAAAAAAAATGCGGAAGACCTAACTGTGGTATGTGCTTCAACCTAATTGAGGGATCGGAGTTCTCCTTCAAACAAGGTCAACGTTTTACAGTGAAAAGCAACTTCACATGTGCTTCGAAAAACCTTATATATAT
>NC_068984.1:37625023-37627591 GCF_001194135.2 Octopus bimaculoides
TATATATATATATATGCACACACACACACACACACACACACACACACACACGCACGTACACACACACACACACACACACAGAGAAGCGTTTTAACTGAATTGATAGTGAAGGCGCATGCATGGCTCAGTAGCATCGGCTTTTGCCTTTCCCTTGGATAACATCGGTGACGTGGAGAAGAGAGGCTGGTATACATGGGCTGGTATGCATGGGCGACTGCTGGTCTTCCAACGCTACCCGGACTTGTACCTTGGATGGGAACTTTCTGGGAGCAATCCCATGATCATTCATGACCGAAGGGGGTCTTTAACCTAACTGAATTAATGCAAGAATGGAACAACACACCAATACTATTTCTTATTTATAGTTGGCGTAGATGTCACCACGTGCTTACTCTTTTTTCGTTTCTTTTTCTTTCTTTTTTTTTTCTTTTTGAAACCATGTAGTATCAGTCATATATATGTATGTATGTATGTATGTATGTATATTTCTTTACATATATTCTATCGACCGTTGGATATTAACGTTGCCAAAAATAGAAATCAAACAAAGTAGTTGGGTCGATATGCTGACTGAAACCGTATGAAACTGTCCTCTAACATGGCCATTGTCCAGCGACCAAAATCGCTAAAGGAAAAAAAAGTATAATAATTATTATGCAAAATATTTTTAGTACTTTTTTTAAGTAAACGCAGTTTTTAAAAATGCAGTACTGCTTCATATCTATGTGTTCATTGTCACATGATGCTCCTCTAATTAAAAAACACCTTCAAACTTCTTATTAGTACATTTTCGTTATGAATTTGTTTAGTACTTGTTTTTGACTTTTTTTTTTACCTTCCTTTTAGTTTTTGACCGGATTCATTGCGCTAACCATTCCAACGGGCAGTTTCGTCTGAAATAAGAAAAACGTAACTGATTGTAGTAAATACACACTCACATACACATGTAAACGCTCTCATAAATCATGTGTGCGTGTGTGTGCGTGTGTGTGCGTGTGTGAAGGCGCGTAGCTTAGAGGTTAGGGCAATCGGTTCACGATCGTAATGTCGTGAGTCCAATTCCCGGCGACGCGTTGTATCCTTGAGCAAGACACTTTGTTTCACGTTCCTCCAGTCCACTCAGCTGGCAAAAATGAATAGCACTTGTATTTCTGTGTCACGTTCAATCTCCCTGATAGCTACCTTAAGAACGCATGTGTCTGTGGAGTGTTCAGCCACATAAAAGTTAATTTCACGAGCAGGCTGTTCCATTGATCGGATCAACTGGAACCCTCGTCGTTGTAAGCGACGGAGTGCCACATATAAGTGTGTGTGTGTATGTGTGTGTGTGTGTGTGTGTGTGTGTGGTGTGTGTATGTATATATTTTTGCGTGTGTATTTCTGTATGCGTATAGATATACATATATATGTTTACATGTATGCTTATATACATTTACATATGATTGTATATATGTGTGCATATCTGTGTGTGTGCGCGCGTATATATGTATTTGTGCATTTATTTTTCACAATAACTGGAACGAAACGTGATGCAAGCTTCTTTCTATAATCCAATGATAATATTCTGTAATCTCATACACAATATCTCCTTATTAAGTCACCACAAGGTATAACTAAATTTTGTAAGTATAACCTCTGAGTATGGAGTGTGTCGGGTTGAAGAGAATTACTGATTCATAGAATGTAACAGCATAACTGAATAATAGAATAGAATCCTAAATATACTATGTTATTCTTCATCGTTTTTGAAAACACTGTAAATAAACTCCGTAAAAATGCGATGTGTATGGGTAAACGTTTAAGTGTGTGCATATATGTATACGTACAAACGTGTGTGTATATGTATGTAGGTGGTGGGGGTGTGCGAACAAAACTTTTATCCATTACTTTTTACTGGTTTCATGGACTGCGGTCATGCTGGAGCACCGCGTTGAAAAATTTTAGTCGAACGAATTGACCTCAGTATTTGTGTATTTTAAGCCCGGTATCTTTTGCCGAACCGCTAAATTACGTAGGCGTAATTACACTAACACAGCAGTTAGTGGTGAAGGACAAAACATACACACAAACACACATACACACACATATATAAAATATACATACTTTCAGTTTTTTGTCTACCACATCCACTCACAAGCCTTTGGTCGGCCCGAGACTATAGTAGAAGACATTTGCCTAAGGTGCCATGCGGTTTTTTAAGCCCGGTATCTTTTGCCGAACCGCTATATTACGTAGGCGTAATTACACTAACACAGCAGTTAGTGGTGAAGGACAAAACATACACACAAACACACATACACACACATATATAAAATATACATACTTTCAGTTTTTTGTCTACCACATCCACTCACAAGCCTTTGGTCGGCCCGAGACTATAGTAGAAGACATTTGCCTAAGGTGCCACGCGGTGGGACTGAATCCGGAACCATGTGGCTGGAAAGCAAACTTCTTACCACATCACCTCGCCTGCGCTTGTATATATATATATGTACACATGCACACACATACACACACACATACACACACACACACACACACACACACACACACACACACACACACACA
>NC_068984.1:37628054-37633027 GCF_001194135.2 Octopus bimaculoides
TGTGTGTGTGTGTGTGTGTGTGTGTGTGTGTGTGTGTGTGTGTAACTTCATATTATACGTATATAAATAATACATATATAAAGCTAACCAAAAATATCCCCGTTCGATACTTTTGAGTTTTTTTTTGTTTGTTTGTTTGTTTTTTTGCTATATTTTTTGTTGCTATTTGTTTCTGTCTTGTGTAGAATATTGGTTGCATTAATTTATTTATCATTTGTTCGGTTTGCAAAACATGTACCTGTGTGCCTTTGTGCATGTACAATATTATACCCGTCTAATATATGTGTGTGTGTATGTGTGAGTGCGTGTGTGTTTGTGTGAGTGTGTGCGTTTGTATGTATATATATATATGTGTGTGTGTGTATATATACACACACATATATATATACTTCTATGTATGGTGTGTGAGCTGGTGTATATGAGTATATGTGTGTTAGTGTGTGTACAAAAATTTTTAATCGCCTACATATACTCATACATCTGTAAATACACTGAATACATTTTTTATACATCTCTGTAATTGTTTTGTATTATTTTTATTCTAAAGTATAAATTCTCTCTCTCTCTTTCTCCCTCTATCTCTCTCCCTCTCTCTCTCTCACTCACTCTCTCGCTCGCTCTGTGTTTTCTGTGCCTTATCGATCGACGGTGAACTTTTTAAAACATATTGTCTTAACTGTAGGGTTACGTCAACAAGATCAGAATGAAAGCAAAGAGAAATCAATACGAGCTAATCAATGAAGAGGGTTATTCATATAAATCAATCTTTTCTGTATGTAGATCGAATAGAATATTCGACGTTAAAGACGCAGAACATTGGAGGTTATAAACATGAATTATAGCCTTGATATTTTGGGGGTTATATATATATACATATACATATGTGTGTGTACCTGTCTCTGTGTGTGTATGTGTATGTGTATATATGTGTTGGGGGGATATGTATGGTTATTAAAGTATATATAAAAACAATTTAACATCAAACTGAAGGATTACTCAATACTTTTAAGCGGAGTACATGTATATTAACAAAGAAAAGATTGCTCATAGGCAAACGGTAAAAAAGAGTACTCAATAATTGATGTTTCAGAATGTATTATTCGTTCGGAGCTGATGGTTCGATTTCAAGCCGCGTGCACAGTCCTCGGGTGACAATTTCTTTTAGCATTTTGAGGAACTCTTCTGAAGAGAAATTCTAAGTAGCATTCGAGTGAATCAACAGCTTGAAACGAATGAATACATGTGTATGTATGTGCGTATATATGTAGGTAGGTAGGTAGGTAGGTAGGTCCGTCGGTAGATAGATAGATAGATAGATAGATAGATAGATAGATAGATAGATAAGCTCTATTCTCGCCAACGCCGCTGTGAGCGCTACATTGTTTGTACAATGTAGAAAATGACTCCCAATGGGGATAATATTATTTTGTATAATACGGAAAATATTTTTCAATGTGGAAAATATTTTCCAAATTTTCCAAATGACGCCGACATCAAGTTCACAAGTCATCCAAAGCTTACCCACCTTCACCGTTCCGTACCAGGTGTCTCCTACAAAAATTGAGTTCACATCACATAACAAGGTCACAACACATTTTTACCTCAATAGGTGTTGCTGCTTTATTCAAAATTATCCAGAAAGAAATTTTAAAAAATAAAGCTTAACATTCAAGTGATATTGGGACAAATTCCTCCAAGAAATACCAAATACCGATATTCAAATACATTAAAGCAAACAACCCCCGGCTCAAATGAGTTTAGATGAACCAAAAACATGACTTAAAAGACTACCCCAAGGGCTGCTAAGTTTGACATGGTTTGAGCCAGTAATACCCGAAGCCTATTTCAGCTGCGTGAGTGTTTTTCTTTTTCTCTTTTTCATTTTTTTTTTCTTCTTTTCATATATTTCATTCCAAATACGTTGTTGAGATTCTTAAGATGGAATGCCTATTTTCTTCAACTTCGGTAACAGGTTCGATAATAACACTTATTGCAAGTAAGTATATGCTGCATACCTCGTTTAGATCATACTGCTACAATTTGCCAGGTGAATAATATTATGTTTGTGGGAATGGCATTATTTTTATGCATCTTTAATATCACTTGAATCTATTTTAACCAACTACGAGGTTTATATGCCCCTGTTTCTGCTACACTGATTTTTTTTGATATCCACTTTATTATCTCGACGACTACTCAAGTTATGACAAATTCTTTTATCAGCAGTTACAAATATACTATGTTGGAAGAAAGCTATATCCATAGACATGGTTGTGCCATTTTCAAAAACTTGTTGAGAGGTTGAAGTGTTTTGCTCAAGAACTCAATGCATAGCCTGGTCAGGTAATCATAACCACACCACGATATTACGATCGTGAGTACGACCAAGCCACGAGGCCATACTACATCGCAATACAGAATAAAATGGAACTTTTGTATTTCTCCTTTCGTATACAATCTCAAAGAGAAATCCAAACAGAAGGCGTTCTGCATTTTAAAAAGTTGAAGGAAGAATTTCAACACTAGTTTCCAGAGGTTGTCCAAGAATATTCCTTAATGATCATCGATCCACTCACAGCAAAAATCAACAAAATTCCAGAAACGATTCAAGAGGAATTCTTCGAATTGACAAATGACCTTGCTGCACCACAAGTTCTCCACAATATTTCTTCTTCCCTTGAAAGCCTTTGGACTTGCATGTAAAATAATTATCTTTGTGTCATAGATCACGCATTAAGAATCCTTCTCCCATTTGTATCAATGCAATTTTGTGAACGTAGATTTCTTCACTTTTCAAAGTCAAATCAAATTATAAAAACTTTTTAGATATTGAAAATTATCTCCGATCTGCTTTAGCAAATACTGTCTACCAAACGTATTCAAAAATTATTAACTACATATTACAGAAATATTGATTTCAAATTTTAGCATAAGGCCAGTAATCTCGGTGGAGGGGTCAAGTCGATTACATCGAACCCAGGGCCCAACTGGTACTTGTTTAATTAATCCCGAAGGAATGAAAGGTAAAGTCGACCTCGGTGGAATTTGAACTCAGAACGTAAAGATGGACGAAATGCCTCTAAGCATTTTGCCTGGTGTCTGCCTTATATTACAGAAACATTAAATTAGGATTTGTCATTATTTCTCATGCATTTGCTTCCATTGTTTCCCTTTAGATTTCATTTTTTATGTTTAGTTGAATTTGTTCTGTTTAAGTTTGAGGTTATTTTCATTGATTTTATACTCAAGTAATCCATCAAAATATTCAGTAAATAAAAGTGGTCTACAATAAGAAACCGGTTGGTAAAACCCTGATGTGATATATCCTTTCCTTATTTAAGACGGTAGAGTACATATTGAGGTAGGTTGATTGCTGTCTCTAGCAGGTCAAGTTATCTACATGAAATAAACAATGATAATACCACTTCAGTGTAACTCCCTCAAATAAATCCTTTAATCGGTAGTCTTAAGAGGGGTTTAAATCTCCACGTATCACGTTCAACGATATAAAGTGGTTGAACCAATAGAAGATTTTAGGTGTCACTCCTGTATATCCGAAGCTAAATAGTCTTGGCTTTATCGGACACTACTCCTCTAATACTGATGCTATTGATTTTTATATCAGCATTGTCTGGACGGCAAAATATTGTCTAGTGAGTGTACGTGTTTCTGTACATGTATGTGTGTGTGTGTTTGCGCTTGTGTGCGTTTCTGACACAAAACTTACGTGTTGTGATTTTTATTATTCATTTGTGGGCCTCTGTGTGTGTGTGTGTGTGTGTGTGTGTGTGTGTGTGTGTGTGTGTGTGTGTGTGTGTATCTCTAGTTAGGCCAGTTGGGGGTTTTATTATTTATTTATTTGGTTTTTGTTTTTATTTGCAATGAAGGTTATTCAGTTTTTATCATACTTTTTTACTTGTACGTCTTAAATGTAGACAAATATTATATATATGTGTGCATGTAAGTATAAGTATGTATTTTTATAAGTACACGTACACCTACACACGTTTATACATATGCACACACACACTCAGACTATACATATATAAATATATATATATACATATATTTGCATATGTGTGTATGTCTGTATATATATATATATATATATATATTGGTTGAGAGTAAGTATAAGAAAAGAGTCTACAAGTCTAAGAAGGTCTGATTTCCGTTCAAACCATTTCACCTCACTTGTTCCTCACATCTGTGATTCCCATTCAAACTCAATAAACTGAAGAGGAATGTGCACGGCAAGGTTAATTCGTTCTTGAAACACTTCATAAAACCAAAGATTTTTCTGATGACCATTTAAATATGTGAGGCTTTCGTTTCATTTGTAGTAGCTTTCCTTTTTTTTTTTTTTTTTTGGCTCACACCTAAACATCACACTTTCACTCTTTTTCTGCTTCCATTTTCCTTTGTTTTCTCTATGTTTAATTTTATATGTGTATATATATATATATATACATACATATATGTGTGTGTGTGTGCGTGCGTGTATGTGTAGATATTAAGTGTTTGGTTCAAATTTACGTCGCTAAAAGTTTTACAGACACAAAAAAGCAATAAGGGCTTCTAAAGAAGTTTGATTGTTTAGAAGCCATTACTATCTCGCCTCTCAATAATCAGATGCCTTTTTGCTTCTTCAAAACATTTAGTCGATTAAATGTGAGTCAAATTCTTAGAACAAAATTTTAACCTTCACGTTATATATTGAGTACCTTTTCCTTTCGTTTTCACGCGTAGATAGATAGATATATAGATAGATAGATAGATAGATAGATAGATAGATAGATAGATAGATAGCTGGAGGAAGGGAGCGATTTCTTTATTTAGCCACACAGGGCTTAGCACAGAGGGGACAATACAATGTAGAATTTTTCTTTTTCGAAATCGATCAAAAGGGATCGAAAAAAAATACGTTAGTGGGGCGTGTACACAAATAGAGAACAAGGTGACTTTTTTTTTTTTTT
>NC_068984.1:37633357-37640655 GCF_001194135.2 Octopus bimaculoides
CATAGCCACCAGTACGATGAAAATTGCCTTGCCTTCCCGATTAAAGGAAGGCGGCGGGGTAATATTCACGATAGATAGATAGATAGATAGATAGATAGATAGATAGATAGATAGATAGATAGATAGATAGATAGATAGATAGATAGGTAGGTAGGTAGGTTGAAAGATAGATAGACAGACAGACAGACAGACTTATTTGTGAAGGTCGCCGACTTGGTCAAAGCTTCTGGATATGTATCCAGTGTTATTCATTCAATAATGTTCTTTAGTCTAATGTCCATGATTAAATTATTGTATTCAGCTCAAACTATCACGCCTGGAAACATATCGTTTGGTGCTTTCATTCTATCAACTGTTTTTGGTTTTAATCTTTTTTCAGAGACTTCCATTTACAAGCAACGATCTAGGTTATTACTAATTACTAAACAAGTAATTACTGATTTACTACAATTATTCTTCAAACTTCTAATCTCACCTTTACAGATGAATAATGATTATTTACAACTACATGACGTTTTTTTCAGTATGGATATCCGTTATCAGATGTCTTAGTCCTACATGCGTGCATAGTACCATACTGGATTCGTATTCATGCCATTTCTTTCTAAAAATTAAGGGTGAAAATAATCTTATCCACAAAATCAATGACACAAGTACATTTAAGACTACGTTTTTAGGCATTTTAAATTTATATATTAATAAAGTAAAGCATATTGAGTCAATAATATTAATAATATTATTAAGAAAAGCATACTGAGTCAATTCCATGTTTAAGTTTTCATTAAAAACTATATGTATTAGTCCTTTAGTTTCCCTAAGTTTTTACTGAGTTTCTCTATCAATCATGGAATTTTTTTCTTTTTTTAGCTGTAAAGTTTCATTTTCATGAAATGTATGTTTAGCCATCATTAATTTTATTTTTTCCTTCCGCAAATGTATTTGATGTTATAAATGCAGTTCTTAGGTTCAAACCATTCTTTGGTATACTTGTGAAAAGGATAGAAGTCGAAATCAGTACATCCGTACAATTGAAACTTACTACTACTGGACTCTACTAAAACAATGAGTTTTTCATTTGATACAGTGATAAGAAAGGAATTGTCAAATGTCTTTAACAGCGAGTATTATTTTAAATATTGTTTACCGATGTTTACTGGTTGATACAATTAGCACGAAATCACAGGATTGGCTGGTTCATGTCACTGCCACTTAGGCACTCCCGTGTCCAAAACTTAGGCTCCATTCTAACTATTATTCCCATTCCTTCTTCCATTGAACGTTTGTCCTCTGGAACTCCCATCCTGCTCTTGCATTTCTTGCTGATATTAACTTGCAAAAATTTAAACAGAAACTTTACAGCATGAGCCTCACCTGTTCTCAGAGAACCTGCGATGGCATAACACGGCTCCTTCATTGAGTCCAAGGTTGTAAAAAATATAAAAACATAAAATAAAATACTTAAAATGAACAGAGTGGGTTCATCGTATTATAAAATATACTTATCAAACTGTTCCCCATAACCTAATCTGGTTAGATCCGATGTTATTAACAAACCAATTCTGAGTTTTACACTGGACAGTGTAAACGCTTTTGTTAACCATTGTTGATTGTAGATTGTAAAGCGTTATTTTTTAAATACATAAGCTGAACATCAACTATTTGGATCTCAAATCGACCAACCGAATCAATCTTACCTGTCTATGAAAAAGAATCACTGTTCTTGCATCTTTCATCAAGCTAAACGAATAATCGCTATAATCAATGCTCCTACGCCGCAACAGATGTTCCGACAATCTGAATATGAAGAAGGAATAACAGAAAAACAGGACTATAACTATACAAATTTTATTGGAACAGCCCCCAAATAATAATGCTAATATATTTTGTTTAGCATAATATTCGTGAACAATCCTTTTGCGTGACTTGGTCTTACGTGGCAGATTTGAACATTTGACTGTATTTTTTATTTTTTATTTTTTCAAATCCTTTTTTTAAAATGATTTTTACCTTCATTAGAAATATTGCACCAATGATTTTCTTCATATAATCCCTTGCACATAGTGCTTCCAGACTTTGTATTATCGTCGTAAAACACCATCTATTTTATGTGAACTTTACTTGTCACCATTACACACGACTTTCAATCATAAACCATTCGCACTTGACATTCAAGTACCTTCGTGCGAATTAACAAGTGATTCTCATTGTGGTTGTCTCCTTGCTAAAAAACAAAATCAGCCAAATATATCTCAAGCCTTGTTATGCTATTCTAAAAGTGATGAATAAATATATTTTCAAAAATCATTTACGGGATATATGGCAATAGCAAAAGAGTAGATGCTGATCGATCGATGCAACTTTGGCAAAAGAAAATGTAGTGCAACGCACGGCTCGACATGATTTACGGAAGAAATCTGAAAGTGGTCACTTCGTACAAAACAGATATGGAAATTGTTGGGGAATTAAGTACATCCAAGTAAAAAAACTCATGCATAGGAACCTCGCCATGGCCGTTCGACCTGCTAGAAATAACAACAAAATCTCCATCAAACCTCGCGCTACTATTTTATAAGGAAGACATTTTGAATAATGTTGTCCGGAGTACACTGTGCTTGCTCAAAAAATTGGACAAGAGAATATTCTTTTAATCGTTGATCTTTTCGATCAGAGCTGACTTGATAAACCAGAACGCCAAATTTTCACGAAAACTGCAAATGACATCCGAATACGGTAACGAAAATGGAGGTACCTCGATTATCTCCCCTCTTACATATTGGTTTTTATGCAGTAAATGGACTAAAGTCCATTACAAACCAATATGCAAAATTTCAGCTGCAATAACTGCAATAGCAAATGTACACTGCTCTAAACATATCACAATATTTAAACATACAATAGTAAAATTCTAAAGGACTAGAAAGAACTTTATGGAACTAAAACACTACATTGATATTGCCATACGCAGAAATAATGCTACAGCACCAAAAGGGAAAACTTCACATCACAAAATACAATCTTATAAGATAGGAAATCCAGTCCAAGATGGTGCTAATAATGTATCAAAGTAAAAGTCATGCAAACTGTAATTAAAATTATTGTACATGCCACCTTTATACACTACTTTTACATACCACTTCCCGTAATGCATTCACATTTTCCCCTTCACATAACAGTTTTGCACATCATCTTTATGCACCTCTTCACACACGATCTTCACATACCACCTTCCCATACTCCTTTTACATACACCCATCACATCCCACCTTCACGTATCACTTTCACGTACTACCTTGACATAATACTATCACATACTTCACATACCGCTTCCACATACAGCTTTTATAATAAATCATAAACATCATCATCATGATCATCATCATGATCAAGTAGTGGCTAATGGGGCATCTGAAAACTGATAGACATTCTATAGCAGAACTGGAATCGCAAGTTGTTGGCTACTCCTACCGCTGCTATCCTGATGTAAGTTAAACCATTCTGAAGGATACGGTAAAGGACCTGTTGGTCCTCCTGTCCTAGTTAATGTAGTGACATTTTACTGGACTGCCTGGTATACCAATACGCATATATACCAGCTTCCTATACCAGTCAGTGAACATACTATCTTCCCATAATACTACCTTCACGTATCACTAGGTTTTTATGCCATTCCCCCATACCACTAAGTACAAATAGCATCTTACCACTAGGGGTATCACATACCAACTTTATGCAACCACTTTAAACTTTGGTAGATGGATTTCAAGCATCACTTTACGTAGACCCCCTAGTGGAACAACTTCAAACACCAACTCGAAACCCTGTTTTCTGACGAACAAAAGATGACCTATATGTAGCCATTCGAATGCTAAAAATAACAGGCAAATTCTCTTCAAACTACATCTTACCGTCTTAAACTAAGAAACACATTAGAGTGTAAGCGTAGACACATCATCTGAAAATAAAATGAGTTGGTCATAGCTGGCACGCTTTTATTATGGATTTTCTTGTTGTGTTAAACGGCAACAGAAACTTTCTGACAGCATCTCCAAAACATCACCTAACCATAATTTTATCTTGCATCATTTATAAAACACTGCAACATCAAAATCTGGCGGACGCTTTTAAAACATGCTCTCAGAACAATATCGAACTCGCGCTTCTAGCTTAATACTCACCAAGACATGTATTTGTATATTACTTCCAAGCTATAGTATAACCACAAATGACCTTCAGACACACAACCTTCAGACATATCCTCCAAACATCAAATTCAGAAATCGAAAGTAAAAATAACAAGAGGAGTATTTGACAAATCAGTTATTAAATTAAGGTGTAAATTAGACAAATTAAATCTCAAAAATAAAAATAAAAACATAACATTTGCAGTGCTGCTGCAATTAAAACGGTGAAGCAGAAGTTCATGTTTTCAGAGTTGTTTTTGTTTTTGTTTTCTCCTTTATTGTCTTTATGAAAATGTCGAAATAATTGTTATAATTCTTAAACCAGCCAATACATAATGACATGTTCTATTTTACTACAATTTCACTAAGACGACTTGCGTTAATGTGTATATATGTTGGTGTGCAAATGTGCATATGTGTAAATGTGTAAATGTGTATATGTGTGGCTTGATTGAAAGGACGTATGTTATTTACTGGAATAATGTAGTGTGTGTGTTTTTGCGCTTATGCTTCTATTTGTGTATATATTGGTGGAAGAAACGGAGTGAGAGAGAAAAAAGGCAGTGGTGGAAGGGGGGGAATTGGTTGAAAGAGAAAAAGACACAAAAACAGACAGATAGGAAAGCGAGTACAATATTTGATGATATTTTTTTCTTCTCATAATAGAAAGATTCATAATTATATAAATTGCAGAATGTATTATTACCCGTCTTTTAAATCGACAAATGGAAAAAAGGTTTTGTTGTTAACGTCGTTGTTATTCTTTTTTTTTTTTTCGCTTTTTATTTTGTGAGGGTGGAAATTTTATCTAACATTCGAAAATAGAAACCGAAAAAATATTAAAAATTATATATATATATATATATATATATATATATATATATATATAGGAAATAAAATCGTCACTGTATTGAAGCACTTTAGAGTGGGAACAAAAATAACGTAACACAGAAAGGGAAATATTAACGTTTATATATATATATAACGATAGAATAAAAAATAAATACATAAAAGTCGTGACTAGTAGAAACTAGCAAAAGTAATGATTTATAATGGAGTAGGCAGAAATCCAATCAAAATGGGTAATTGTAAAAATATAACAAATATAAGAAGAAAATTCACCCGAATGGTATTCATATTATTTTATATTATATGCCAATTTTTAAATAGAGAGGAACGATCGGATTTTCTAATAATACACTGAACATCTGTTATAGTGATAGCGGAGTGATGATTAGTTTAGTCTTACGTGAAAAGAAGTATAATGGAATTACTGTTTGAACACCTCTACTGCGTGTTCACATCTCACTACTAGCAGTGCACAAAAGTATACTGGCCATGAAGGTTTCTGATTTAGGAACGAGGTAGGCAATTTTCGGAGGAGGTATGGGCTTGTTGAATACATCGATTCAGCACTTCACTGGTATCTTATTTTATCAACTTCGATAGGAATTAAAGCTAAAGTCGACCACAACAGAATGAAAAGCACCGAAAGAAATGCCACAAGCCGTTTTTCCGACACTCTAACAATTGTACCAATCTATAATATACTAAATTTTTTTAATTTTAAAATTTTACTACAAGACTCCCAATTTTTTTAGGAAAGGTAAGTTTATTGTATCGACCCCAACTCCCGATTAAAATTTATTTTAACGATACCCAATGATCAAAAGTATAGTCGACTTTGGCGCTATTTGAACTCGGAGCATAAATCCGGAAGAAATGCCGCTAAGCATTTTTCCTGGCGTGCTAATGATTGAACATATATCGTAAATTCTCGAACTTTACCAGACGCTCATAGTCTTGCAACTGGTGGAATGCCCACCCTTTCATTTCTGATAGTTTTAGTGAAGAATATGAAATATGATTTTCTAGGATATTCTTTGCGTATCGATCAAGAGTGTTGAGTAGCTTTTGTAAGGGGAAGGAGCCTTCGGGACAAAGAAGATAATTGACCATTTCTATTCTTTGACAATGCTAACTGAGAGACGTTACAAAATCAGGACAGGCTCTGTTGATGCAATAGTACCGAAATCTGAATACATTTCAGATGAGAAATAAATGACGGAATCCTTCATTTTATACCTCGTTTAGTCTTCCCAGATCTCTAACATTGATTCTGTTTGCACTACATCTATCGCATCGTAAACTGAATCAAAATCAATGATTTTATTTGCTTTTCCACAACGGTATCCAAAAATATTATTGACAGAATACATACATCTTTATTGTTTTTTTCGACATCACCAACAAGAAAGGCAAAGAGAATCTCGGTTAAATTTGAATTGAGAATAGTGAAGAACGAAATTTTGGACAGCGTAATTTTGGATGATGTTTACCTGCTGTGAACAGGCTGTCAAAATATCCATGGTGAAATTTGAGGGTACATTTTCTCTGATGTACACGATACTGTCTTCTAAATCTAACTTCATTTTTAACAAAATCATTCACACACAAAAATCTAATTTCTTCTTACAAATTAGTTAAAAATCTCAAAAATCTGAATAATTCTTAGTCGTTCTATTTCCATTGACATATTGGCTTTCTTAGGTATACTTTGTAAGCCAATCCTTTATTCATTGGATTTTCCACTAATCGAAAAATTTAAGATGTTTTTTTTCTTTTTTTACTCCATTTCTTCTTTTGAAACACATAAAAATGTTTACTTGTCTTCAACTACGATTTTTTAAACTTCGAGTTAGATACACGTTCTTTTTTCCAATTTAAAATGTTCTAAAACTTTACAGATTTAGGATGTAAAGCCTTTCTTTACTTTATTTTTATTTACCTACCTATGTTCCTCACTCGCAACAACATGTGTATGCATATGCACACACACACACACGCGCACACACACACTACACACGAACACACGTACGCACACACTACACACACACAACACACACAACACACACAACACACGCGCACACACAACACACACATATATATATATGTGTATGCATGTATAAATATATATATGAGTATATACATATACATTAGCACATATATATATATATGTATATGCATATATATACACATACATATATATCTACATACATATATATATATACATATATATCTACATACATACATACATATATATATACATACATACAT
>NC_068984.1:37640665-37641366 GCF_001194135.2 Octopus bimaculoides
TATATATATACATACTAATACAAATACAGCCATATACGCATATACACAAATATATACATATACATATATAAACATATATTATACGCATGCACATACATACACATACACATTTATTTGTTTGTTTTTCAATGTTAATATAAAAAGCGGATTGATTCAAATAGAATTCATGTGTCATTTCTACCATATTATTCCAGAAAACTTACATACAACGAAACAATTTCAGTTTTACACGACCGCACACGGATGCACACACATGCGTACCGAGACATACATATACACCAATACATATATGCATAGATACACAGCGTATGTCTATATCTGTACAAGTTAGATAAGATAGACAAACAGAAAGCTAGGGAGAGAGCGAGTGAAAGTGAGAAAGAGAATGTGACCAGAGAAATCCACAATTATAAGAGCATTCAACGTTAGAACACAATGTTAAAAACAGATTAGTTATATTTTATATATCTTTTCCTTATAAATTGGCCACTATGTTTTAATTTTCGTATTTTCAGAACACTAAATTACTAACTTAAGGTATACGTTATACAAAAATAGGAGTCTGACTAAAATACATATAAACCTATAAACCTATAGCCTAGAAGCGTAGCAAAACGGGATATATGCCTGTATATACTATGTGCTGGTATATGTATGTGCATACATACATGCATACATACATATATATATATATATATATA
>NC_068984.1:37641750-37643394 GCF_001194135.2 Octopus bimaculoides
TGTATATATATATATATGTATATATATATATATGTATATATATATATATGTATATATATATATATGTATATATATATATATATGTATATATATATATATGTATATATATATATATATATGTATATATATATATATATATGTATATATATATGAATGAGTAAATGTAAAGATAAGCAAGCTAGGCAAGTCGATATACAAGAAGTATTAAATAAATTTGATGCAAAAAATGTACGTGTTTACATATAAGAATTAAAGGGGTTGAATGAGTGTTTTATGAATCTAACAGCTGTTTCTGGGAGCTATTTCCATATATAATAGTGTGTAAACAATTTACGTATTTTTACACGAAAGATGTGACCTTTGACAGGACATCTTACATGCTAGAAAGGGCAGTTAAAGTCCAAACCACGAATAAGAGCAATTTCAAAGGGAATGAAAAAAACAATTATTATTTGATGCCGAATGTAACTCTGCTGGCGCGGTGGATTTGAAAATTATCATGTATAAGTATATAGCACGTGTATTTTCGGTACTATTTACTGCATTATGCATTAATGTTTATGACATATTTTAGTTAAAGCTATAGCTTTGACAAGGTCTGTTCAGAGTTGCCCCTCTTAGATATTCGCCATTGACAACGGTTAAGGAGCTCGAAACATCGATGACTGGGAATCCTGATAGGGGGCGACACTGAACAGATATGGTGTTCCTATACTTTTTTTTTTTTACCATAAGAGAAAATTTTTCTACACGATAATAGTCGTGAATTTGCCTTTTAGAAGTTGGAATGTGTGTGTGTGAGTGTGTGTGTGTGTGTGTGTGTGTGTGTGTGTGTGTGTGTGTGTGTGTGTGTGTGTGTGTGTGTGTGTGTGTGTGTGTGTGTGTGCACGCGCGCGTATGTGTGTATATATATATGCATGAAGGTATGTGTAACTGTATATAAATATATGTTTGTATATATACGCATATGTGTATGTGTGTATATATATATATATATATGTGTGTGTGTGTGTGTGTGTATGTATGTATAAATATATGTATCCGACGGTTTCTGTACCCCAGATTTCATTCATTAAGTTTTGGCCGGCCCGAAAATATGGTAAAATTACAAAACCAGTTTGACCAGATTAAGATTGAACCACAGAACCACTTGACTGCAAACCAAAATTGTTAAGCAAACAGCTACGTCTGCACCTATTACATCTTCATTTTGTTTCGCGTTGGTTCTCTTTTGAGTGGATGGATGGTGGGGTGTTTGACATCTTGACATATTGTGAGTGAGAGTTGTCAACTGTCTCAACCAACCGATACATTTTAATTTGGTTTCGTCAAACAATTATTGGCCGTCTGAAAAGAAACAGAGGCAAGAACACATATTACATACATACAGATACGTACACACACACACACGTTGGTACACATATGCGCACATATTCACACATACCCAGCTACACATGCGCAAACATACAAACACTCACACACACGCACATACATATACATATGTAAATATGCATATATATTTATGTACATATACACACATATGCACACGTACGCACATACACACACACGTACATAAGAACTTCATATATGTGAATATATATATATATATATATATATATATATATATATATATATATATATATA
>NC_068984.1:37643633-37645623 GCF_001194135.2 Octopus bimaculoides
TGTATGTGTGTAAATATAAAGCCATATCTATAAACGTACATAAGCAAGCATGCAAATATTACCCAAAGAAACACTGGCTCACACCAGTCAACATTACGCACATTTAGTCACATATGCACTTTTATACGTCAGTTGATATACTTCTGCTGCTGTACACGAATGTACATATTTATAAACATACATACATATACGGTTGTTATTCCTATTTCCAAACACACAATATGTAGTAGCAGTTATTCACACATATATATATATACATAACCGTACATATATATATACAGAATTACACATATGTTGATATACACACATACGCATTAGAATTACAAAATATACCAGTTAACGTACACACACGAAACACACACTTACACACACACAAACACACACACATCGCTAGAGATATACATATACACAGACAAACCATAGACGTGCACCAACTTACAGAAGTACTTATTTTCCTCGTACACGTAATTATAGCATGATCTCAGCTCACACTCACACGCGCACACATGCAGACAGGCAGACATAGCTTTTATCTTTTACTTTGTTTCAGTCATTACACTGCAGCCATACTGGGGCACTACATTGAAGAATTTTAGTCGAATCGACACTAGCACTTACATTTTTTTTTAATTTTAAAGTTTGGTATTTATTCTATTGGGTTCATTTCTAGAACTGCTGAGTTAGGGGAACGTAAACACACCAGCACCGGTTGTCAAGTGGTGATGGGGTACAAACACAAAGACACACATTCAGATGTGTAGATAGACAGACAGACAGACAGACAGACAGACAGACAGACAGGCAAGCAGGCAAATAGACAGACATACAGACAGACGGTGAGAGCATAAATAAGACCATCTCGTACAAAAACATCCATACGCAAACGCACGTGCACACACACGCACACACACACACACACACAGAAACACGCACGTGCACACATACACACACACACACACACACACACACACACACACACACACACACACAAGCAAACGTGTGGGTTTCTTCACAGTCTCTTGACCTGCTAGAAATAGCAGCTAAATAACCCTCAAAATTATCTCTCTTGTCATGAGAAAACAAAAGAATGCATTGGATAATGTAACCCGCATAGCTCTAAACGACGGGATACTTGGAGCCGCAATACTTTTGACGATACCAGCAAGCGGATCATCCTATCACTATTTATGTACGTACAGATGCACACATTCATAGTCATACATTTAACCAATAGCAACAATACTAGAGTACGTACCCACACACATACCCGTACATGTACGCAATCACACTCATACACATATGTATTACACACACAAGTAGTTAATAAGTACCACGTACGCACTCTCGTATACCTCTATATATATGTACATTATGATGTACATACATACATACGTACATACATACATACGTACATACATACATATATATACATTCATACGTACCTACGTACATAGATATATACGTACATACGTACATATGTACGTACAAACATACATGCGTACATACATACATACATACATACATACATACATACATACATACATACATACACAAGCGCATACGCACATCCTTAAACGAACACTTAAGATCATATGCAGGAATATGCACAGACAGACAACTTATATTCACATATATACACGCACAACTACAAACACTTGCTCATATGTATACATACATGCAACTCTCACTTGATATTCAACACATTCATAAACATACAAATACACACACACAGACACACATTTATCTCATACTAACCAACAGCCCTATCACGCATACTGCAGGAACACAAAGACACATGCATGCACATACACGCGTGCACACACACATGCACAAATAACCACGGAAACAAACTAAATGCACATAATCATATGATACATATGCACATATACCACTAATACGCACTATCTCACGCGCACACACACACACCACACACACACCACACACACACACCACACACAAACACCATACACACACACACACACACACACAC
>NC_068984.1:37645812-37647499 GCF_001194135.2 Octopus bimaculoides
GATATTCAACACATTCATAAACATACAAATACACACACACAGACACACATTTATCTCATACTAACCAACAGCCCTATCACGCATACTGCAGGAACACAAAGACACATGCATGCACATACACGCGTGCACACACACATGCACAAATAACCACGGAAACAAACTAAATGCACATAATCATATGATACATATGCACATATACCACTAATACGCACTATCTCACGCGCACACACACACACCACACACACACCACACACACACACCACACACAAACACCATACACACACACACACACACACACACACCACACACACCACACACACACACACACACCTTACAAATGTACACATTAAAAATAAACTCACACACGAAAAATTCTCTCATGCACACTCAAACGCACACAAACGCACTGCAAAAGTATATATTGCAATTACACTCACACGCGCGCACACAAACACACAGGCGCGCGCACAACAAATGTACGCATTACAAATATACTCACACACACACACACACACACACACAACACATTCCACGTACATACATGTACACTTACACATGCACACGTGTACACTCACACATACACACCTCATAGTGTGAAGGGATTTTAAACGAAACTAGCGCCAGGTTTCTACATCCGTGAATCTCACCGTGAAATTAGCTGTCTGTCTTTAAATGATATTAAATTCAATTCACTGCTTTTATTTTGGGCAGTCAGGGTCAAATAAGTAGATTTCTTGTTGACCTTGTCAGTAAGGAAGTTGTTGGTACATTTCGAGAACATTAAAATATTGACAATAGAGCTCTGCCTGTTACTGAATAGACTCGATAACTAACTGCATGCAGAGTGTTAGTTTGACCTGGTTGAAGCAGCTAAATCTCCTTCAAACCACGGCACCTGTAAAAATATTAAAAGGAAGGACACGTTAGATCAGTAATCTGACAAATACCACATGCTGACTCTAAACAAATACTTTTATCTCGAACCTTTTTCAGCCGTTGGACTGCGGCCATGCTGGGGCACCACCGCCTTGGAGGGTTTTAAACATATTGATCTCTGTACTTTATTTCATTTTTTTCAACTTGGTATATATTCTATCGGTTTCCTTTTTGCCGAAACGAGGAGGCAAAAAAAGTCAATACCAATTGTCAAGCGGTAGTAAGGCACAAATATGTCAATTACCACCGCATCTATAACACAGCATCTATTATATATATACATATATATATATATATATATATATATATATATACTATGTAACCTCGTGGACATCGGTGGCGATTTTTTCTTCCTCCGTTTTTCCCTTCTTTGGACTTTCCTTGTTTCCGACGAAGAGCTTTGCTCGAAACGTCATATTCTCTCTCTTTCCTTTCCCGAGCGTCTAGTAACATAATCTGTATTACGTCCTCACATTGTTTTTGTTGTTCTTTTCTTGTCTTTTTCCTTTTTTGAACTTATATATATAGATTGTCATACCGGCCATGACGAAGGGAAATAGCCCTGAAACTCGAGTCGCCTTTATATATATATATTTATATTTATATATTTATATATTTGATCCTTTATATTGAACACTCAATATTTCATCTACATTCAATACTTTATTTCATGGTGCCATCCATTTTTATTTTATTTTATATTATATATTGTATATTATATTATATATTGTATATTCCATATTCTATACCC
>NC_068984.1:37647888-37650024 GCF_001194135.2 Octopus bimaculoides
TGTGTGTGTGTGTGTGTGTGTGTGTGTGTGTGTGTGTGTGTGTGTGTGTGTGTGTGTGTGTGTGTATTTATGTATATTAGCAACGGAAGCAGAATTAATGCCGAATGGTAATTCTTATATCCTACTTAACGTGGATGTCTTAACTTAACTGTATACTGCAGTATTCGCCTTCAGAGGTCCTCTCCTTTAGATATACAGTGCTCAGAGCAAACATATATATCGTTGCAACAAAATTTGGTTAGTGTGCGGCAACCGGACGCCTACCACGACGTAGCACAGTATGTTGAAATTACGTGCGCTCATGCCAAAACGGCCCTCGACTGTCACGATATATGCATGTGTTCTTACCACCGTTCATCTATAGGAGATGACCTCTCAAGACGATTACTCCAATATTCGGCGTTCCAATGATACTTTCACGTTTAGAAGGATATAAAGATTCCTATTCGGTATTAATATTGTTTCCATTGCTAATATTCATTTTTTAAGAAGCCTGCTTGGTACTTGCGACATCAATGACTGAAAAATCACTGTTACTCTATATATTGGTAGTGAGATTTGGCGGTATGCGGAAACTGGATGCCTGTCACTAAGGGAGAGCAATACGCTGAAATCATGTGATCTGACAGTT
This sequence comes from Octopus bimaculoides, assembly GCF_001194135.2. Classification (NCBI taxonomy): domain Eukaryota; kingdom Metazoa; phylum Mollusca; class Cephalopoda; order Octopoda; family Octopodidae; genus Octopus; species Octopus bimaculoides. The sequence continues at coordinate 37,648,520 of NC_068984.1, forward strand.
TCGGTGCCCATGTCAGATGGTTCTCGCCCGCTACAATATATGTTCGTCTATATGAGAGTACCTCTCAAGGCGAATACCGCAGTATTTGACGTTCTAATAATACATCCACGTTATGCAGGATATATAGATATATTTATAATAACAATAATACCAGGATAGAATTTATAAGTATTTAATATATCGCTACGTACGTTTCCACAGATGAGCATCATCATTGATCCATTTCATCAGGCGATACTGTATAATTGAATGAATCACAGAGGGATGTTTATCCCTTCTTGCCAGTATGAAGGCCTATCTAGCTATGTGAGTATTTCTGTATGTACTTGGTGGGGGGGGGGTGATGGTAGTAGAGGAAGTAATGGTAGTAATATGGGAATGGTGGTATTTTTGGTGGTGTTGGAGTTATTTGCTGTTCATTCTGCATATTTTAAGGATGGTCATTCATTCAGCAGATTTAAGGATGGTAGTATATTTCTTTGTTCTATTTCATTCAAGACCTGATTCTCCTTGATAAATTCTGAACCGAACAGGTGGTCAGCTGCTATATAGTGGGGTTTGTGACTATATTCATTAATACCACCCCTCTTATGATGACTTTTTCACTGTTTCTGTTGTTGTAGTAGTGTGTCATCTTAAACATTGATATTTTCAATTATTTGTTTGGGTTCCTTCACTATTCTATGATTTGTTACTTGTTTTCAAAATATTTTGTTTTCAGATTTCATAAATGATATTGTTCCTATGCTTACATGATGTGACCATCTCAGAGTGTCAATTTATCACATTTTTCTTGGATGTTATTTTTTCCAAGGTTTCTTCAAAGTATATGTTGCATACTCGCGAAGTCCCGTTACAAGGTGTAGCATTTTCTATAATTGTTCATAGGGTTGTATATTCCACTCCATTCTGTTTTAGCCTCCAGACGAGGTTCGACAGAGATGTAGAGTGTCTTTTATTTGGAAAGTGATGAGAGATGGTTTCTCAGACGATTTTTCATGATGTCTGCGGTACTACCAATGTACACATATTTCTTTCTATTTGCCTTGACCTTACATTTGTACACTACATTCCGTATCACGCAGTTGTTGCCAAATCTGCATTCGTCTTTACATCTGAAGTTACACGACACTATTTTTTCCTTTTTTCCCGTGGAGTTACTATTGGTGATCTTCTTTCATCCAATTATACAGTATCACCTGATGAAATGGATCAGTGATGATTCCCACAGATACTGTATTAATCCCAAGGATAGCGACTCTGATGTCAAAATCATGTGATCCGGGAAAATGTACGTAGCGATGTATTAAATATATATAAATTCCATCCTGTTATTATTTACTACTATTATATTTATTTCACATTATATCGGTATAACCATGATGAAACCCTGAAAATATAAATCACCAGTCAGTATCATTAAACGGTAGCAGGAATAATGGAATAAGAGCTTTATTTACATACCCATAACGTTACCTAAACGAATATAATATATATATATGGAG
>NC_068984.1:37650342-37656453 GCF_001194135.2 Octopus bimaculoides
TATATATATATATATTTACGCGCGCGCGCAGAATTTACATCCATATAATTCATCTTTCTTCGCTATGGCATTAGATATGTTTTGAAAGTTTTGAATCATCTTAATCTAATCAATTGTTAATCTCCTTGTTAATCTTCTCATGGTATCCCAATGAGAAGCACGGTATTAGGTAATGCAGGCCTGAGTAGCACTCCTACCTGCCACCACAAAAAGAAAAGAGACTTACTGGCTGCAACTGGAATACCTTTGGTGATAGTTCTGCAACGTAGTTTGCTGAAAAGTAACAACAATAGGAGAGAGTCTAATTGGTTGCTTAACATGTTAGAAATAGCAGTCACATTCATAGTCACATCTTATTACCTTTAAACAAGGAAGGATACATTAAATAATTCTTTCTACAATCAATGCACGACAAAGAAAGTTCAAGAGAGGGGCTGGTCGATAACATTGACCACAGTGCTCAACTAGTACTTGTTTTATCGATGCAAAAAAAAAATGCAAGGCAAAGTCGGTCTGGGCAAAATTTGAACTCAAAACCGGAAGAAATGCCGCTAAGTATTTGTCCGGCGTGCTAATAATTCTCCCAGCTCGCCACCTTAAGGGCTTAGTTAAGTAATCTTGGATATACTATATCTGGAGGAAAGAATAATGGAATCACAGCTGGAACCACTTTGATCATAAACGTACTAGTTTTGGGCCGAGTCGCAGTTAAACTACTACTACTGCTTATTATATGCTATCTAATTCTTCCTTTGACCATTTTAGCTCGTGGATCGCGTAATTCTGAATGGCATCACTATTTTTTTTTCAATTTCTGGAGTATTATTTTCTCTACATCTTTAAATGCACAATTTTATATATTTGCTTAGTAGTTTTACGATCATCGACGAACTCAGTAAATGCTTCGCCGATGAAGCCAGAAAACCGAAATATGTCTGGAGTTGTTTCCCATTGATGTCAGAAAATGAAGATGACAATGATTTGGGGGGTTTTTTGGGGTTTTTTTCACTCTGCTTATATAGTTCATGTTAGCTTTTCAACGTTACGTCTGTTAAACATACTGAGTTTGTACTTTAACATCTACCTACCTTAATTTTTCGACCGGATGGTGTCACTGCTTTATTTAATCTCTGATAAATATATATATATATGAGTCGTACCTTGGCTTCCATCGTTGTCTCAGCACAGAATTGTAACTGGTACAGCTTCTAATTGTGTATAGCTGTTACAAAAGAACGTCTAGTCTGATGATGTAGTAGTTGCTACTGGTAGCATTAGTATTATTCCTGACCATATCATACGTCGTTGATGCTGCTGTTTTTAATGAATGTTCTCGTTACTGCTTTCTTCATTGTTTATGATACCGTTGTTTCAATTGCGTCGAAGCTGCTGTTGTTGTCATTGTCTTCGCCGCTGCTGTTGATGTCGTCATCGTCATTGTCGTCGTCGTTGTTATTGTTGTTGTTGTAAATTAGGCATTTGTTATCGTTATTGTTCTGACTTTTTCCTTCCTAGTTCTCCGAAAGCCGAGACTAGCTACTACCGTTGTATCCGGAGCTTCGCACTGTTACTTCCGCAGCCATATTGAACTATGCTTTTGCCGGCATTATTGGCAGACATCTATTTATAATTTATTCTAGGGAGATGGTATCCATTAAATATCACCTTCTTTCATATTTTAACAGTAAAACAAAGCAAAATCCAACTAATGTCAGATGCCAACCAAATACTGTTATACATTCCTAGATTTATTCGATATCTTGTTTCATTGGTAGATTTTAATGTTATAAAAATTATAAGAATAAATTTAATTATGACTATTTTTTTATTTACTCTCATTAGGAAAAACGATACTCATTAGGAAAAAACGATTTGAAGACTTCTGAGGTTTTTGAACTCAAAACCGGAAGAAATGCTGCTAAGTATTTGTCTGGTGTGCTAATAATTCTCCCAGCTCGCCACCTTAAGGACTCAGTAAAGTAAGCTTGGATATACTATGTCTGGATGAAAGGATAATGGAATCACAGCTGGAACGACTTTGATCCACCCAAATTGATCAGATCAATGGCACGTCAGTAGGTCGAACAACTAGATTCCATAGACAGTTCCATTATTCCAGATATACCATGTCTCTGCTTAGTTCAGAACTATATTCTATAATCTGATTTTCAAGGATTAATCAATTGAAATGCAGATGGACAGGTTTCACACATTGTACTATACAAATTTCTCGCGTACATTGTGGTGGTGGCCATAGAGGAGGTGGCCCGAGGGTGATAATTGCTATGTTCTTGTACATATTGTTGGTGATATTTATTCATCTCATGCTGCATTTAGAGATATTAATGTTTTGTTTGGTAATGTTTTGTTTTTTGAGCGAGTAGGAGAGATAATGGTTTTAGTATAGTGTTGTATGTTGTCGGTTGTTATTGGTGTTTGTTTCTTTCGGTTCCTTGCACTTATGATTTATTGTGGAAACTATGCGACCAGTCAAAATAAGCGTAGTCCATGAGGGATATATTTTTTGTGCATTACTGTTGTTTCTTTGTGTTCGCCAATTCTGGTTCTTACATTAGGTCTGTATTTGCATGTGGTTTTGTTTTGTTTTCTTTATATTTTACGTATCTTGTGAATATTGTAAAGGTATTATCTAAAGGTGTAGAGAGACGATAACTTTGTCATGAGGTATTATTCCAGACATCATCGGTGGCTTTGTTGGTTTTAAAAGCAACAACATAATCGTCTTCGATGTTTTCCAATGCTAGAGGAAACTAATATGTGACATAATAGTGACATATCCTTTCTATTTCTGGCTCTACAGAAACTATTGGTAGTTACTGAGAAATTAAGGGATTTCTGGATAAAGAAGGTTACTACTAGCAAATGTTTTCATAAGTTTTCAGAAATTGTAAGTAAGACTGACAACTACTTCGCAGAGTTCAGAGAAATCCCTTTTTTTTTTAAAAGATGTCATATTTCCACACATTGGCATATATTTTCATAGAATGAGAAAGTATGATTATTTTAGTACGAGTATGAAGCGAACTGATTGTTGATGGGCTGCAGTTATGGCAGAAGGTTTCATCCTCAATGACTGTCCACTCGTAGTTATGAGGCAGCTAGAATCGAGAAAAATAAGTTTGGAAAAATTTTGTTGCATAAAAAGAAACTGGAAATGAAGCAGATATAAATGAGGTAGCTTTGACTGCAGGACTACTGCTAAAAGAGGCATCTTTAATGAATGCCCCCCAGTTGGTAGTGGTGGAAATATTTTTCAAGTATTGTAGGCAATATTTACCCATAAATTTCAGCGCAGATGTATGTGAACCAGGAGAAGGTGTGGGACTTGTGAACTTTGCTGGGTGAGGTATGTGAAATAACATAACTTGGCTGATGGTTTCAATCACCCAAAGATTCGATTCCACTTTTAGTCAGTGTAAAATTAACAGAGCTCGGATCGATTTAATGTATTAAATAATTCAGGGATGTATTGATTGTTGAATGGTAAAGAGATGTGGATTAATAGCTTTAACTAGAAATAGTTACATGAATCTATAAGGGCAGATACCGGTCGCAAAATAAAAGTTGGCGTTAGAGATAAGAAAGGTATTATAGATGTTTGGAGAATTGTTAAACGAGTCAGAGGAACAGCGATGTGATGAGATAGATGGCGAGAGAATATATATAAAAGGAAAACCTAATTGGCAAGTTATACTCAATAGACAGAAACATTGGAAATCAAAGACACTGAAAAGTTACATATATTATAGAAACACAGAGATGGCCCTTCATGGAAGAGTTATTTTAGAAACATCGAAGAAAACCAGCTTGTATTCATGGTTTACCCAAGAAAATATATTTATTTATTAATAGCTTGTATGTATGTATGTATGTATATGATTCTCTACGTCGGAGGATACAAAACTGGGCTAGTCTATGATAAGTAGCTTGGTGTTCTGAAATCAAATAATACTTCATCTTTCATCTCTCCATGCTCGATAAATAAGATGCAGTAATATTCTGGTATGAAATCAACAATGCACTTCTTTGCTTTGATAAGTCTTTATGCAAGACAAAGAAAATATTTTCAACTTACGAGTGACTTTACACCATAACAATATAGAAATAAATTTTCTATGGCACTTTACCGTTTTATTTGTTTTTTCTATTGTTATGTAATAAAAGTATGAATTTCCGACTCGCTAGGCTACCAAATTACTATCTGAAAAATTCATGTTTGATATTTTGTCACCGTTACTGCTTTGTGACTAACGCTCAAAGGCCCAGTCCACCTAGCTGTAAATATGTAACATAGGGTAGAAACAACTCAATGCTATAAGCAGTGAAAGCATCTTAATATTGATATTTTATTCGCTACCTTACACAATGGCGTTCAACTTTTTCCGTGGGTATATCTCGGAGATACGCCACGTCCAACCTGTCTTGTCCCAGATAATTACACGAAGAACTCAAATTATTCATTAAAGTCGTTTGATCACCCTTGATAAAGCATTGTTGTATCTATTTCTCACGAATCAACAACAGAGCATGTACAAAGTTGCTCAACCTGATAGAAATAGCAGCTAAATCTCCCACAAAACGTACCCTGCCGTGTTAGATAAAAACAAATGGGGGGGCGCATTGGATAACGTAAAAGTACATACCTAGTCTACCGAGGTTAACCTGGAGATATACAACTACAGCATTCTTTAAATACTAACTGCTATACTTCAGATTGGACATAAGCTCACGAACTAACTCCACTTTTATCACCGTCTCACTTGTAACACAATTTATAATAAAATAAAATGTCATTTCACAGTACTGTGCTTAACAACGGCGGAATTATAGAATTATAGAATAGTTAGTGTCGGTCAAAGTGCCTCGTAGTATCTGTTCCGGTTCCTTATATTCTGATTTCAAATGCCACCAATATCTAATTTGCCTTTTACCCCTCCGGGAACAAAAGTACTAATCTAATTGTGATGTAATCGATTAACCTGTTCCCTCAAAATTGCTGATCTTGTGCCTAGGTTAGGAATAAACAATAATACCGCGTCTAATCTGTTATGGTGATATCATGGCGTGCAAATAAAGATACTCTACAGTTGTTGTTGTTGTTGTTGTTGTTGTTGTTGTTGTTGTTGTTGTTGTTGTTGTTGTTGTTGTTGTTGCTGTTGTTGCTGCTGCTGCTGCTGCTGCTGCTTCTGTTATTGTTGCTTTGTAACCCCAGCTCAATCGTGGATGAAAGAAAACCTGTGATCAAAGTCATACTATTTGTGACCATCTCGTATTTTTATTTATATCTAAGACTGCATTATACAATAAGACTGTAGGATATGATTTGAGAGAGAGATTAGATGCTATTTCTAGCAAGTTCAGCAATCAGGTAGAATCTCACATGGCACTGGAGTGGTTTCTTGTAATATTCTCTAAAGAATAAGATTCCTAAAGGAGAAATGAAATGAAATGAAGAATCGGTGACGGGAAATAAAACGAATTGAGTCTAACCAGAAACCGAAAACGGTTGTCTGTTACAGTTTGAAGTATCGGAAATAACATTCTAATCTATAACTTTCACCTAAATACTATTTGGAGAAAATTGAATTGTAACAGTATTAGTGCAAAACCAAAGAATAAACAAAAAACAAAAAGTAAGAAGGAAAGAAAAAATACAGAGAATGCTTGAATTTCCTAACCGTTTGACCTTAAGCAAAAAAATAAGTACCAACAATATTTTTCAAACGCTGCATCTTGGGCGAAAGATTAATAAAATTATGACCCGTGGTGAAAACTTTTAGACAAAAGTGTTATAACTTGCTAACCTATATTACGAGAAATACTATTCTTTTTGCTAAGATTAGCCATGTTGAAAATATTGTTGTTGCTAGTAGTTATAAACAGAAAGAAAATATTGCCACAGTGAAATACATTTCAACGCACAATTTAAATGGCAAAGGACATCTGAATAGAAAAAGCACATAAGTACAAGCACATATACATACATACATACATACATACATACATACATACATACATACATACATACATACATACATACATACATACATACATACATCCGTGAGCGTGTGTATGTGTGTATGCATATAT
>NC_068984.1:37656568-37657665 GCF_001194135.2 Octopus bimaculoides
ATATATATATATATATACACACACACAGCGACACATGTACGCACACAAATATACATATATACATACACATAGGACGTGCATACACCCAAAAGCAGCGCAGATGCACACATATTCACACACGTATACATACATACAGATAGAAAATATTTATTGCTAGAAATTTGTGCAATACGTTTATATATACAGGGGTTGGACAAAATAATGGGAACACCTTAAAATTTCAAACAAATCTATTTTAATATGGGGTAAGACCGCCTTTGGCAGTAATTACACATTGAATTCTATGAAGTGTAGACTCGTGCAAAGTTTGAATTGTTTCCAAAGGAATCTTTGTCCATTCTTCAGCTAAAACAGTCTCAAGTTCTAGTAGTGATGATGGTGGATATCGACTCCTTGCTTGTCTTTCTAAAATGCACCATAAATGTTCAATAATATTGAGATCTAGGGACTGTGGTGGCCAAATAAGATGTTCAACTTCACTAGAATGTTCCTCGTGCTATTCAGTAACAACTTTAGCTGTGTGAATTGGTGCATTATCATCCTGAAAGATTACGTTTCCCTGCGGAAACAGTTCTGCTACCATAAGATGAATTTGATCAGATAAAATGCTTAAATAGTTTTTATTAATTCTGCCATGAAGAAAAACCATTTGGGCCGGCGAATTTCTAAGGTATAGCCCCCGCCACCACCACCACCACCACCAGATCATCACAGATCCTCCTCCATTTTTAACAGTTGGAAGAAGACAGTCTGAGTCAAATGCCTCTTTTAGGTGTCTCCACACGTATACTTGGCCGGTGGTCGGATATAAAGTAAAGGATGACTCTTCTGAGAAGAATCTAGGGACCAATTCTGTAGGTTTTTACTCCCCTCTAAACGCTTTGCAACCTTTGTTTTTGAAAGTAGTGGTTCTCTGATTGCAGCCCTCCCGTGAAATCCGGCTTTATGCAGCTCCCAGCCAACAGTTCTTGTGGAAACTGGGTTCTCGAGGTGGTCATTAAGCTCTGCAGTAATTTTGGGAGCTGTACTTTTGTGATCCTTTCTAACAATTCGCGTAAAGAGTCCGACGGTCCCTATCTGAAAGTTTTGGTTTTCTT
>NC_068984.1:37658385-37662488 GCF_001194135.2 Octopus bimaculoides
GTATATGCTTGCATGCATCTATATGTGTTTTCTTCTGTTTCTAACTCTGAGGAAGGAGCTGGTTTCTAACAAACATACAAGACTACATTTTTGAAATGTAGATAACAAAAGCAAATTCGCATTTTAAGCTTCAAAACAGTCTTTCATATTTTTACTGTTCCACTTGCAGATTGTATTTGTAATATTCGAATTAACTGATTGATTTCTTTTACTGAAACCCAGTTTATTCAGATTGTCACTTAAACATTTACTCACAAGATGAAGTGCACCAGTTATTATTGATATAAATGTCATCTGGATACAGCAGCTGGAGGTTTCGAAGCAGTTGCCCGTAATTATCCTCTTTCTCTTTGATTTTCGAAGAGATATCTACATCCGCAGGACAGCTGACCTCTGTTGCAGTACATACTTTTCCTTCTCATCCCAAAACAACAATATCCGGTTTGTTATGTTTACACTTGACAGAAATTTAGATCGGAATGCTCCACCAACATTTCTTGTGCTAATGTTTGTGTACGTATACAATAACAAGATTCTCCGAATGTATTCCACGGCAGTCTTTTTTCGAATGTCATTGTATATTGTCATAGCGACAGTGATGACATAATCTACATTTTCGTTTGCTTCTTGGGGCTCCAAAGGTTTCACTGTCTCTTACTTATTAGGTATTTCGTAGCAATCTCCTCTTCTTGGATTTCAAATGTTTAACCTTCGAAGTGGCATGTGATGTAGCGGTCACGAGTCCAAGAAATGCTGCACTTCATGTTGATATTAGTCTACTATGAAGCCCTCAGGAAACATACCAATGCATAGTTTTGAGGGGGGGGTTTTTGTTTATTTCTTTCTTTCTTTCTTTTGGAGAGTTGCCAAGCGTTTCACATTCAGGTCTTTTTTGATGTACGTTATTCCAGCTGTTTCGGGGTTGCATAGGAGGTCATCAGGAAGAGAGTGCGACTTGAGAGCTTACTGCTAACACTAAGTTTATGGATTCATTTTTACTGCTGTTGTTTATCAAGTGCTGCCAGAGAGAAACTATACGACATTCAAAGGCTATCCGCATTGATCTCAAGCCTCTACCTCCTTCATCGCTGCTTAGGTAGAGCCTGTCGATATCACTATTTCTGTGGAATTTTCCAGTTGATGTCAGGATCTTGCAGGTTTAATGTCTATTGAGTGGTTTCCCTCTACAGACTAATCATGTATCACAAATGTTGGACCCAGCACTGGCACTGCAAATGCATTGTGGAATATTTTCTTGTAAGGAGAATTCCACCCGCCATATTTTTCTAAGCCTGGCATAATATTCTCAGATCACTCTATTTTTATTCCCAGTAACGTCGTATATACATAGGTAGTTGTAATATTCTTTGTGTGAAACAAGAGAGATAGTGGAACCATCGATACACAAGTTGTGGGGCCTGAAGGACTGACTTACCACATTCAAAAATCAAATATTTCTCTCTGCCAATTTCCATTTTTATGTCTACCGAAAATGCCATTATTAATGCAGCTGTTTTTTCTTTATGTTTTATTTATCTATGCATATTTTAATGTATGTTTTACTTATTTATCTATTGTTAAAATTTTAGCGCAAATCTTTCGGTCATCCACAAAGAGATTATGGGTTACATTCATATCTCTGGCAAATGCAGACCCTAACATGTAGCCATTTGATATTTGTAGATGGAATGACAATGGAATACATTTATTGCGAAACTGAATAGAATTATGGAAAAACTATTCCCTCGAAGTATCCTCTTTGAAATACTTATAATCAATCCATACTGTTGCAAGTCTACGGTATTATCAAAAGTTGTTCAGCACATCCTCGCACTCCGATCTTTCCACCTACCTGCTCATCAGTCACTATGTTGTACTCACAGCGATCCAGGAGGAATTGGTGAGGCATCTTGCGTACAGTTTGTACATAATGTTTCCTGCCATCTTTCGTTCTCGGCCACCTAATTCGTCCGTACAATAGCAAGCCTATTTGGCATATCAATTTCACCTTCCGTAGTCCTTTTCAATATACATATTAATGGTTTTGTATGTATATACGTATATGATTTATGTATACATGAGTCTGTGTGTGTGTGTGTGTGTGTGTGTGTGTGTGTGTGTGTGTGTGTGTGTGTGTGTGTGTGTGTGTGTGTAATATAACACAGGGGTACAGTTACTGAAATACTGAGTTGAATGCTTTCAAATATAGGAAATTTCCCACCTTTGAAAAACACAATTGTATATTGAAACAACACTTTGGCAGGATATTATTTCCTTCAAAAATACATACCTAACATATTTCTGTATGTGTTTGTTCGTACATTACACAAAATATATAAGTGTATGCACATGTACAAATATACATATGCATGCATATTCATATAATGTACACACGCATATACATGCATACACACATACATGTAAATATGTATGCATGTATGTTTGTTTGTATGTATGTATATATATGTGTGTGTATGTATGTGTGTACGGATGTATGTATACCCGCCAATGTATACACACATCACAGAAGCACATACACACGTGCGCACGTGCGCACGCGCGCTCGCACACTTATGTATGGATGTATGTGAGCATGTATGTATATCGGTGTAAATATGTATGTCTGCGTGGGTGGAATCTGTATATAAGTGCATTTTTCCACGTATATTTATATGTGCGAAGGTACTTGGCCAAGTGGATATGGTGTTGCACGCACAATCGCAAGATTGTGGTTTCGATTCCCAGAAAGAGATTACGTTTATGCTTTTGAGCAAAACACTTTATTTCACATTGCTGCAGTCCAGTCAACTGCAAATAGGTAATACTGCAACGGACTAGCGTTCCCTTCTTCCTTTCCGCAGGAATTTTGGCCTGCCTGCCTAGCCAGCCGGGTAGCATCATTTGAAAACTACAACAATGCGAAGAATTGTGACCAACGGTGTATAACAACATCCAGTCGCCTGGTCGATACGGTGCTGCGGTGATGCAGTGAAATATATATGTAAAATGAGCTAACGGAAATAACTCTCGGGACGGAAGAAGCACTTACATGAATATTTTAAGTCAAAGATGAATAAAGATATAATAAATGCCATACAAGACAGATTCTTGGTTTACTAAAATTATCTCGGGTATTGTTGAGAAGTCAAAGGATAATGGCAATTGGGCAATTGGAACATTTGTCGCAATTGGGACCAAATTCATGTGAGAAGAGGAGATAATCTCAAGAGTCAAGAACACTAAAAACTGCCTTGCCATTGGGGAAATAACCCGTCTAGACAAATTCGACAGCTGAGTTCTTGCTTGAATAGATTTCATTAACACTGCAGTTGTCGTCCTACCTTATCTCTAGCAGATGTGTTATCTCGGCTTACATATATGTATACATACGTGTGTGTGTGTGTGTGTGTGTGTGTGTGTGTGTGTGTTAACTAAAATATGATAACAAGGCCAAGGCAATATGATATTTCTAGGATATACATTATTTACATTATTTACAATTGACGGATATTTGTCCTCATCTTGCTTGTTGCTAACACGTTTCGGCTGATATACCTTCCAGCCTTCATCAGGTGTCTTGGGGAAATTCAGAACCTAGGTTCTCATTCCTAACGTATTTTTCGATGTTGTTGTTGTTATTATTATTATTATTATTATTATTATTATTATTATTATTATTATTATTCAGGTCACTGCCTGGAATCGAACTCGGAATCTTGGGGTTAGTTGTCCGCGATCTTAACCACTACGTCATATGCCCGAGATACAGAAAATATACAGGGATAGATGAACGCTATTTGAACTTTACTAAATCCTTCTATTGAAACTCTTTTAACTCGTCTCTGATGACATGATATCATTTATTTCCCTGAGACAGCTGTAAGACCACCTTTCTCTTTATAAATATCCTAGAAATATTACATTGCCTTGCCCTTGTTATCATATTTTATGTAACATATACACGCTCACACACGACCCGCCTTAGATTCCTCACTCATACTATTATTGAACAGGGAGTTTAACAGCGGTCCTTCCATAGCACTTATATAACCTTACCTGCCTTTTGAGTCTTCTGGATACCAAAACGTCTCATTATATATATA
>NC_068984.1:37662498-37663095 GCF_001194135.2 Octopus bimaculoides
ATATACATATGCATATATACATACATATATATAAATGTATGTATTATATACATATATACGTGTATATGTACATATGTATGCTGATACATATAATATACATACTTGCATATATATATTTTTTTTTATTTATTTATTTATTTATTTATGTGTTTCAGCCAAGTGGCTGCGGTCATGCTGGTGCACCACCGTGATTTTCACGTTCCTTGCATGGCTCTTCTCCCCCACCTGACATGGTCCAATCAAGAGTTTTGATGGCACATTTGGTGTATAAGAGAATTTGACACAGCTGCCCTAAACTGCGTCTCATTACGAGCCATTGGTTCGTCTGGTATCGTGGAGAGGAAAGCGTCAAGTTTTGTCTTGAAGACCTCTGCATCCATGTCTTGCATGTTTAACAGCGGTCCTTCCTATATATAGATGCTTGTATATAATCTATATATATCGTATGTATATGTGTGTGTGCATGCATGTATATACACACTGCACTTATATGAAAATATATAGAGATTTCCTCCATACATATATAGAGACATACATATACAAATATATATATACTTGTGTATATGCATGTATATATATATATATATATATATATAT
>NC_068984.1:37663537-37668565 GCF_001194135.2 Octopus bimaculoides
ATATATATATATATATATATATATATATATATATATATATATATACATATATATATATATATATGCATACATACATACATAAATACATACTTGTTGAGATGGCAATATTGATATATCTTATTCGTTTCAAACAACCACTTACTTTCCTTTTTAATTTAAAACCGTGCCTTCAATTACACGGACCACTAGCTAGGAGTGATGGCACTGAACGAAGAAATCTAATCAAAGACAACAGAAACTTCAATTTGCAAAGAACGGATTCGCGAAAAACTATTACACTGCGAAAAGAAAAGAAATGGTTAAAAGGGAAAAAATCGATAGGACAAGTTTAGAAATAAGTCGAGAGGCCTAATATATTATTTATTATACACTCTCTTATATTGGAACAAATAAATTTCGTTAATTTCGCTGGCAAGTCAAGAATTACAAATTTTGAAATATTATTTGTTTACCGAAGAACAATGTCTTACAAAACAATTTTTGGCAATCGTTTTGTACTATATTGTCATATGATCTATTCTGCTTTGTTAATATCTCTAAGAGTTTGGCCTTTGTCAATGTATAAAGAAAATAATAGCCGAGAAATTTAAACCAAGAACAGAAATTAATTTGTTTTCCATTTATATTCTGGTAAGAATATTTTACGAGGCAAAATTTGCTAATATCTGGTATACCATATTGACATGTGATCTATACTTTTGTTATTGTATAAACTTTCGTTTCTTTCCTTACTTGTGTCAGGTGCTGCTGAGTAAAAATGTAAGTAATGCATGAGATTTTTTTCATCTTTCGTCAAAAGACAAAAGAAAGAATTTAATATTTGTTTGTGTTTATTTTTATGGATAGTGTTTGCTGCATATCGTCATTTATTATACTTTACGTTTTGCCTAAAGACTTTGTTCCTCTGTATATTCCTGAATGTCGTTGAAGAAGTATAATTAATTGGAACTACGAATACAAAGTTAATCAATAGCATAGATTTCGTGTCCGTGGGCCGATCATTAGTTAACATATGGTTGCAGCTCTCGTGTCTCGAGCAACTGGTAACGATCAACTTTCTCGAATTGTATTATTTCCCTTTTTCCGTTTTACTCCAAGTAAAATAAAAATGTATGTTATTTCTCCATCAAGATAATAGTGAAAACAACATCTAAAAGGACTGCGATACTTCATAAACATGTAAGAAATCAAATATATATAACCACAGAGAAAACAGATTTCTGTTGAAAATGTGAATGAATAGCAAAAAGAGAGATTTCTGCTTTGTCAAACAGGGAGAATAATCAGTGAATAAAAACAGAAAAAATCAGGTATAGACATTTAAGAGTAGTAATTGAATGACTTATTGGGTCGTAGAGGCACAACAGAAGAATTTGAATTTATGTGTCTTGAGCATAACATAGTGGAGCCCGTCTAAACTAGATCCCTGTATGTAATCCACTGCTTAAAGACAAAATCTTTGCCGTGCAACTTCTTGGAGCATCTCGTTTCCCTCTTCTTGTGGTAACTAATACCGAAAGATTTGCCATTTGTAAGTGTATTGTAAGTGCGTTGGTCCCACACACAACTACACAGTACTGGTTGCAAAATAAGAACCGCTGGCTGCTCCGTTAGTTGTCTGCTACTCTAACCAATTAACTACCCGTGTTCTCGAGTGTTAAAGCAAGCAGGTTCATTAATATGAGAAATATTAAGTTTGTGCAGGTGAAAAGAAGCTAGTTTATAGACATAAAAGGAAGTTAATTTATCGACATGGATGGTGGCTATTTTTTGTCAACAAAGAAGAAAGTCATTTTGTAAGCATAGAAGGATATCAAGTTGATAAAAATGGAAGGAAGCAAGTTCATGAATATGTGACTAAACCAATTTATAAAACTTGGAAGGAAGTTATTTTTATAAACATGAAAGAGTTATTTATAAGCATCGACGAAAACTACTTTATATTCATGGCAAGAACTTGCTTTTGAAATATAGAAAATGTGAAATATAAGACTTGAGACTTAGCTGTAGTAGTATTCGCTTTTTATTACACTGTTTGCTTAGTAATTGGTCCTATTTTCTATGTATGTCCATAAGGTCCTTTTTCTTATATCGAGTTACTCAGTATTTCTTTATGGTGTACTCATGACCTGCTCAGGCCCTTCAAAACGGATCAAATTGCTGCGACTGATGTTGAGTTTGAACAGTTGGAAATTGACAACTATAGAGCTAGAAGAGAATTCCAGAGGTCTAAGAATGGAGAAGAATGATTGAACAAAGTGGTTAGTGAGGGGTATGGAAAGGCTGACGCAGAATGAGTGACCGGACGAGATAAGATGAGCGTTGTAGATGGAATTAGATGAAAGGACTATGCTGCAAGCTCTTAGAATTAGATGCCTCTGTGGAGATTGTAGTAAAGGAAGTGACGAAAAGTGCTCCTCTGAAATAAATGTTGGTGTATGTTGGTGAGTGAATCAGGTAGACTTGTTTTGAATGAAATCTAAAATATGTTTGTATGAAACAGTAGTGACGTCCCAGTATTCCATTGTAATAATATTTGGGCTTTGTAGCGAATCGGTAGTTGTTCGAACCGGAAGTATTTTCTGGCCCTGAAGACCCGCACTAGACTTTGGAACACAGCTTTTGCGACGTCATGAATGTGTAATTATCATGAGAGATACTCAATGATTTTCAAGCGAGTATTTGTAGCACTTATATAAGACTTCCTTATGTATTTTTCATGAGTAGACAAGATTAAATAAAATATTGTTTCTTTAACATATGCAATGGCTATGTATTCTTGTGCTGTTGAAGGAACGAGTTTAACCTTAGGCTCATCTAGAAATCAAGTTTTCGATGTTTGCATTCATATTGGCATCGAAAAGAAATATGTTTTTAATATCTTGGGTCATGAAGGCAGCATAGACTATAGTACTGGTAGTTGGTGAGCAGAGAGAGAAACTCAAGGTGTTGGAAAAAAGGATTGTTAACAACAGTTTGCATAAGTTATTGGAAGTGGGGGGTTATAAGATTGCGTTTCTTGATGGTGGTACACACCATAGCTTCTTTCTAAAAATAACAATAGATTGCAGCAAAAAGAGAAAAGTTAAGAGTTTGGGAAGCCTATCAACAATATGAGACTCGCCGTTTTAGAGGAACGAAAGTGACATGACCTGATATGTTTGAATTGTTCAAATATTTTTGCAGGCTTTCATTGTTGAAGAATGGTAAGTAGGATGAGCTCTCAATATTTATGTTGATCATTTTAGAAAACACCTGAAGGACTAGCTACAGGGTAGGATGTAGAAAGAGCGAGGAACGACGGTTTCTTTAGTTTTTACGAATGTTACCCGGAGATGATGCCGGCCTTCATGACATAGCGATTAGGTTATTGGACTCACTATCGTAAGGTTATGGATTCGATTCCTGAAGCTGACGGAATGTTGGGGAGCCACTTCATTTTACGTGGCTCTTGTCCAGTCACCTGAAAAGGAGCCACGTCTACTGCAGAAAGCTCCTCGCAGTTTCTAAATATATACAAAATCTCTAAATGCAAGATGTCAGCTTCCCTTAATGGTTACGACAGAAAAGATGATGGGATTTGCATGAGCTGTGGATCTAGATGTATTTTTAGCCTGTACTATTGCAGGGTGACATGTAAATCATTTGGCTTACACCTAAAGACGCTGGGTCATTTGTGGTTATGAACTTTGGTTGCGTGAGGGATGTGCAGCGACAAATTTAAAAAGATAGTTTCAGTTAGCTGCTCGGCTGAAGTAGAGATATATATTGATACAGAAGCGGCAATAATCAAAATTGTTGGTGGTTGGGGTCTTGAAGAACGACAGAGGCAGCAGATAAATTTAGAGGATTGAAGAAGGAAGATTTAGTACCATAATAATTGGGATTCCTTGCTGATGATTTCCTGAATGAAATTGTAGCGTAATGGTAGTGTGGATTCTACGACTGAAGTTTCAATATAGATTGTAACTTGGGACAGCAGAATGAGTTATAAAATAATAGATAAGATAATAATTTCGGAAGGAAAAGTATCTGTGATCTGCGTGTAAAGTAATGGATGACGGCTGGAGTGCAAGCCGGACTAGAGTTCACGAATGTTCATCAATCTGTCACAAATTGCCATGTTTTCTCAGGTGTTTTGCCAGTACTTTTCAGTAGGGCAATAAGTACATTTTACTTTCGTCATTTCCTTAAATCGGTGCATTTTGGTAAGAGTTTTGGTGAAATTCTCACCTCTTAGAACCCTTACTAAGCACTTCAATCAGTCTTTACAGCAGAGTAGAAATATACAATAGAGAAAAAATATTCTGTCCAAGGACATACTTATGTGTTTTTGACAGAAACTGCTAACTTCTCAGTCTGTGATGCTATCATTTAGCCGTAGCTCATCGTCATTCGGTCAGACCTATAACAATGAATTATAGCAGTAAACATCTTGCTTTGAGTTAAATTTTTGTCAAACAAAATATTTTATATCTATATTCAATGAACTTTTTTAAATAATAGGATTTGACTTGAGAGAGATTTGGTGGCTATTTTTAGCAGATTAAACGATCACGAAGAGAGTCTCTCGTCGTATTAGTCTGTCAAAAGCTCGGTGAAATGAAGCAGATTCTAAATACTCCAAATCGGACTTGGTGCTGTGGTTGTAATTGAATATATTCTGCACAAGAGCCTCATTCCTGGAACAAGCCATTGCCGAATGACATTCACGTGTTTTCAGCTGTTGTTCACTTCGTTACTAATTACCTAAGGCTCGAGATCTACCCACAACTCATGCTTAAAGATCCACTGAGTAATTCCTCGGTTTCTAATCGTAATTTGTGTCTTTGTTTATAACTCTTTGACTTCTGGTTGTAAGTAGTATCCTTGCTTATGAAATGAGTCTTCTGGTGACAGAAACACGGCAGAGATCTTAATAACTACAGTCAAGCGATCATTTGCTAAATTTCAGTATCTTATTAATTTGCACAGCTTCGGCTTCAGAAACATTGGTTTGAACTAGCGGAATACCTCGTTTTTTTTTTT
>NC_068984.1:37668578-37674479 GCF_001194135.2 Octopus bimaculoides
GGGGGGGGGGTTTGTCATAATATAAACATTTTTTTTCATGTTACTAACCACTCTCGGAGTCTAAGTGGCAATAGCAACCTCGAAAACAGTCACTTCTTATATGCAATAGATACATCATTTTGCGGATATTTAGTTATCCTGGATATTTAGTTACCCTGTGTTCATGTATTTAATATAACCCTTGATACAGGAAACCTAAACACAGAAAACCTTTGATGTAGATCTATGAGGAGAAAATTTCTTTATCTACATAGTCGTATATTTCAAGGTTGGCCCCCACCCCGGAAATATTGCACTTCACACCATTGCACCAGTGTTTGATGCACTTCTAAAAGAAAACTATTTTGTTCTTTGTAGCAATATCTAAAACCCCAAATTCTCTCACTTAAACACAAATGTGTTACTAGGTTCTAAACGAGTAGAATGACGATTCTTCTTTTGTCAACAGGCTGTACAAATACTATGTCGGTGTTCGCCATACAATTTTCAGAATATCTTAACAGTGCCTTTAGACTTCACTTTTATAAGTTTCGTCTATGGTGTAGGTATTAACGGTGTAAATGAAACAGCTATGATTCATTTGAATTGGAAATGGCCTGAAGATTTAAGTCTCTGAAGAATTATTGCTATCTCATGTCAATTACAAATAATGATCTTTTTGCGTTCTTGCCTTGATGTAACTCTCCAATCTCATGAAATCACTTTTATTCTGCTATTTTGTGAATATGTCAGCTCATCTTTACACCAAAAATTGTCTTGATAGAAAATACATTCAACATTGGTTATATCATAATCTATTCCAATTGGCATGTGGTATTTCATGTTGCTGAGTTTCTTGTTTCGTGATAATAATATCTTTTGCTGAGACATCCAAACAGCTTACAATTTATTTGCATTGTTACATGTAAATAACGATATCTAAAGATAGTTTAGGTTTAACGCATCTATAAGAACAGAATACACGAAAAGCATTTGGATTCGAAAACATATATCACCAAGTTTATAGATTTAATCACATCTAATCATACTTTAAAGAAACAGTGATATCCGCCTCTTGAAGCAGCTAAACTATCTGAATATGCTTTCGATACAGTTTCAAAATCAACAATAGCACAAGTAACGAGATTCTTCTTTGCTCTATAAATTTATGTGAACAAATATTTAATAGACTTTGACCATAATTTTCGGCTCTCACACCCTTAATCCAGTGAAACATCAAGGACGTGACAACTAGGAAGAGTGAGCGCTGCACAAACTCTCGGTTTGTTACTCATTTTCAACTGAATAGGTATGAAATAAAGTGCTTTGCCTAAAGACATAACGTGCCTCTCGATCCAGGAATTGAACCCATTACTATATAAACGTTATTCCAATACCCTAACTATTAGACCAGCGACTAAAACAATTAATTAAAGCGCAGAACATACTACCAAGTCGTGCTCTCTTGTGAGTGACGGCTATGGTTATATATCCATTCCCTGTGTCAGTAAATGACCCAGGGAATGGAT
The DNA here is from genome assembly GCF_001194135.2 of Octopus bimaculoides. Classification (NCBI taxonomy): domain Eukaryota; kingdom Metazoa; phylum Mollusca; class Cephalopoda; order Octopoda; family Octopodidae; genus Octopus; species Octopus bimaculoides. Next base: position 37,670,087 of record NC_068984.1, read on the forward strand.
ACAATATAAATTCCGAAGGAAGATAGAAGTGAGCTGGTTGGTCTGAGTGTAACTCGTACATTACATAATGTAAACCCAAAGAAATAATGTTTGAAACGTAAAAGGAATTATCACGGTTGGAACTAATTTGATCATGGATCTGCTGATTTTGGACTAAACAACATCAACAAATAGGTGAGGGAGCCCCTACGGTGTGACTCAATCTTCTAGGAGTAGCAGCAAAATCTTCCTCCAGTCATTCCCTGTCTCTTAAATAAAGAAAGAATACCGTAGACATACACTTAAAAAGACGGTATAGTCACGGCTGGAATGCTTTCGATCATGTCTGCACGGTCAGACTTAAAGAACAATACTTATTGAAGCTGTGTTCAACAGCAACAGATTTTCATATTAAGGAGACATTTATATTTTCTAAATATATTTTATCAAACATGTCTAGTCTTCTGTTTATTTCGATAGAAACTGAACTCAAGGCATTGTATCACTTTCGGAGAGGATAAAACGTACTGTTGTCGCTGTTGCTGCTGCTGCTGCTACTGCACAGACGAGTGATAAATGTAAATAACAAATGTAAATTAGGGGAGTTCCTAGTGGGTGAACCAGTTTCGATACTTCGTGTAGTGGCTATTGCATTACACTTCTACACACAATCTCTATTCGTTTCGTTTCATTTCATTTCATTTCCTTTGTCCATTTCCATTTCATTTAACAAATATACCCCCTGAGAAATACGGCAATATCGCATAGTCTCATATAAATTTTCAACATTATGCCTATGAAAGAAATCGATGCTGCAAAAACACCAGCTGCCTGTGAAATAGATATTTTACAATACTCTGAAAAATGTGTGTGTATGTGTGTGTGCGTGTGTGTGCGTGTGTGTGTGTGTGTGTGTGTGTGTGTGTGTGTGTGTGTGTGTGTGTGTGTGTGTGTGTGTGTGTGTGTGTGTGTGTGTGTATTTGTGTACGTGAGTGAGTGAGTGAGTGAGTGAGTGGGATGGCCGTTAATAATGTGTTCTTAATAGCTAAAAAAAAAACAAACATAAACTATAGAAAGGACTCAATATATGAAGAAGAGGTCAAATATTCATCTATTTTGAAAAGTTGACTGACTCTGAATTTTCGCGGGGACTTGTATATCAAAAGGTATGTGTAATAAAATGTAACGTACATGTATATAAGTGTGTATGTGTATACTTGATTTGTGGCGGATAGAAGCACTTGATTTAAGATGAGTAGAGTTGCTGTACCTGTCGGTGAGAGGTTCAACATATATTCTACTATGTCACTGATAGAAATGCATAAGTTTAATCGCCATCTCTGTCAAAAGACGGTAAAACTTGCATACGTATTCATTACGTAACTCTAACAGAATGTCTTACACTTCGCTATTTTCATGCATTTGGTCACTCAAGAATCCCAACACGCCTTTCAATATTAACTGAAACATTATTTCATACGCTCAGCCATACAATCTTAACAAAAACAAACTCTACCAACTTTGTATCTTAAGATCATTTGAATTTTTTTTTTTTTTTCAAAACTCTGTTTAATTGAACAAACACTCGAAGAAAATCTCGCACTGTAAAAACACTTTCCAGGGGTTTAATTAAGTCCACATTCCCATTACATTCCTAAACCCTATCCCAATAAATTCCTAGATATCACAACATTGGCTATTTTCCAGTATCTTTACTCTAGAATTCAAACATAGCTAGTATCATTACATCTATGTTTAAAATGGAATGGACAATTAGAAATTAATCTTCGTATATAGAGAGCAAACGTCGTTTGAATTTGTGCTGTATATTATATAAAAGTGAAATTTCAATCATTTTGTTTCGAGACATGATTTCAACGAAAGGTTTAAGCTGTTGGACCGTTGTAGGAATCTTTCAAAATATTTTCTAAGCATGTTGGCGAAGCGAATGATTTCAGGACTATTCCGAACATTTAGATAAATACGAATCTTAAAACCACCTTTTTTGAAGATTTAGGAGTTTGAAGACAAAAGTGTTGAGATGTTTCCCTTTCTCTGATTTTTTTTTTTTTTTTTTTTTTTTGCACGTATAAAATTATAATTCATATATATTTTTATCAATGAGTATATATATTCTCGTTTTCTTTTCTTTCCTAAGCCAATTACGATAGTTAGTTTATTGGTTATCACTGTAAATTTAATTACGAATAAATTTTGATCTCCCCCCCCCCCCATCTGATGAATGACAATTTTATGTAAGAAAAGAGTCTACTCAGCTATCCAATTCTCTACGAAATGTATCCCCTAATATTAGCAAATACATATCCTGCTATCTATAGATGAATTTACGTTCATCAGCTCTTCTCATTATAATTACTTTCGCATTTGCAGCTTTATCGCTAAATACACAACCCGTTCTAACGTTTCTAATAGTAAAAATACACCAATAGTTATTTTTATGGCAAAATCCAGTTTTCGTTTTTAACTTGCAAAGAAATATTGCCATTGATTTACTAAAGATAGTTTATTTTTATAGATATTATAATATTTTTAGCGGAAATTGATCATTTTTGCTCGAATTTCCGCTGTAGGTTATGCCCAAGTGAAAAACTATTCCTTTTCTTCTAAAATATTCATAGCTAAACGAAATGTCTGAGCGATCGTAAACACGATCCAAAACACTTTCCAACAATGTACTTTCAAAACTGATAACCTCAGGAATATCTCGAATACTTAAGAAAATAAGAGCCCTGTTTATTTTTGGAGATTTCTAGGTTTTATAAGACATCTAAATATTTCAAGTTATTTCCTTTGCAAAGTTGGATTTTTTATGCATGCGGAATCATGATTTATATTTCTATATATTTTTGTACTTATATAGGCTTTTCATACCTTACATCCTTATTTTCACTTCTCTTATTCACTATCTCCTTCATTTCATCCATTATAGTCTGATGATCGCAGAAAAGAAACTCGGAGGACTGATTTGTAAAACTTCAGTTTCCAATACATTCTATAAATTATTATATAATTCCACTTGCAGTATTAAGCGCACACTTTACATTTTACTCATACTTAGTTGCTTATATGTGTGTGTGTTTGTGTGTGTGTGTGTGTGTGTGTATGTGTGTGTGTGTGTGTGTGTGTGTGTGTGTGTGTGTGTGTACATATATATGTATATATTTACATGCATATATACAGACAGACAGACAGACAGATAGACAGACAGATAGATAGATTAAGCATGCAAACACACGTATGCATACACAAGCACTCACGCACACACACAAACACAGATACACAGAGGTGTCTGTATGTGTGTGTGTCTGTGTGTCTGTGTGTCTGTGTGTGTGTGTGTGTGTGTGTGTGTGTGTGTGTGTGTGTGTGTGTGTGTGTGTGTGTGTGTGTGTGTGTGTGTGTGTGTGTGTGTGTGTGTGTCTGAGTAAATATATGAAATGATAGAGAGACATATTCAAACTGTCAGCAATTTGTTTTTATTATAAGTAATATTACCTTTCGTATATACTGCACTGCACTAATTCAACATCAAATATACGACTAGTTAAGATTTTTTATGTACAATGTAATAGAAATTATGCTTATTTTCCGTTTTCAAAAACCAGTAAAAATACACATAACCAGAGCAATAACAATAGAGCTTAACTTACAATAATAACATATGATAAAGCTTTTTAACATAATCACGAAGACTATATTTTTAGTTGGTGTTTTCGATTAAATAATTGACAGTTCGTGACTGATACTTGTCTTATCGATCCCAGGAATGGCGAAAGGCTACACTACCCTGACACAAATTAAGCCTAGAATGTAAAATGAGAACAACTAAGTATAAGAATGCATTTTCATCAATCCTCTATCGATGCAGTTTATGCCGAAGCCCTTTTAATGATATTTAGCAATATACATACAGTAAAAAGCCTAATAATACCCTATTATTGTAAAATGATTGCATTGACATACAAATAGACGTTCCATACATATACAGTAGAGCTATCGCTAAAAGAGAACGGTGTTTAGTTTTATCAGATAACTGAAAGAAACAGCTTCCAAACCATTTGCTTTTTGCTGAGTTCGGGAGAAAATACTTGCCCGGAGTTCCGTGAAACGGGACTGAACCCAGATGCACGTGGTTGTGAAACAATGCCACCGTTCAAGCAGGCACACACATAGAAACACAAATATTCATACAGGACAGTAAACGCCATAAGTAGAAAATATCAGATATTAACCTATAACAGGGACAGTTTATATATTTCATATATCTTATAGAGCTTTCTGATAATTTTACATTGAAGTTTTTCATATGATTTATATTTCTTTTCAGACGTTAAATTACAAAAGGCATGTTTTATAAGACGATATATATATATATATATATATATATATATATATA
>NC_068984.1:37674649-37678049 GCF_001194135.2 Octopus bimaculoides
ATATATATATATTTAGATACACACATATGCATATATATATATATATATATGCATATATATGTGTATACACACACCCCTATGTATACATAAGAGCGTATGTATACATCATTTATTAATACACTCACACATAAATTTATATATGCATGTATGTATATGCATATATATTCATATATTCATACCTGCACATATATGCTTAAATATATGTGTATATATATGTGTGTGTACATATATGTACTCTCTCTATTTCTCTATCTCTCTCTCTATTTCTCTATCTCTCTCTCTCACGCACACGCACATGTATGCACACACACACACACACACACACACACACACACACACACACACACACACACACACACACACACACACGTACATACTTTATCACCCTACATTATAATGTGTTTGCTTTGTATGAATAGTTTTCAAGTAGATTAAAGATACCCAAGTCATTCAACAATAACAGAAAGCACGGAAACACACCACACATTACTCATATACTTATATGTACACACATGTGTGTTCGTGTGTGCGTGTGCGTATTGTGTGTTTGTGTGTATGAAAGAGAGGGGAGAAAGAGAGAGCGTGTATATGTGTAGACGCACACAGAGAAACGACACACACGACAAATACTCTCCCACACTCACACAAACTACACAAATACACAGAATCGCACACAAGGAAGGCAGGCACCCGAAAGAAAATTTATTTGCTGAGAATCGTTTCGGAGCCCCCGATAGAAATATGTTCAACGAAATAGATTCTAGATAAGGACTAGTTTTAGAGAGATTGGTGAGATATGGGTTATAATGTCACTGCTGATAGAATGAACGAAAGAAGAAGAAGAAAATAAAAAAAATATAATAACCTACCAAACATTCAGCTTGTATTAGGAAACAAATATTTCATTTTCGCCTGATTTTCCAAGTGGGAGACCGCTAATGTAATATTCGTGCTTTGTTTGTCAAAGTCAGTTCTTAGGCAGGAGTGCTGGCATATATTTTCTCGCTTACACTAGAATAGAAAGGCCCAGATGAGGGTAATCATATATGTGTGTGTGTACGAATATATATATAAATATAGATAGAGAGAGAGAGAGGGGGGGAGAGGGAGATTTGTTTGTGCATATATATACATGTATGTACGTGTGTATGTGTGCATCTATCTATCTCTCAATCTATCTCTTTAGGATTAGTTTTAAGGATGTTTTTGTATTTTCTTTGGTTTTTATTTTTCTTTGCTTTTTTTGTCTGTTTATATTGGGGGCATTTTTGTGCAATTCAAATCGGTCAGTAACAAAGTGCCAAGGCTCTTTTATCTAAGTCATGTCAGTTCTTGGGGTTTTTGGCTACCTGGAACGGTTGATCTATGTATGCATATGTGCGTGATGTATATATGCATGTCACAATAGAACACAAGTGTATGTTTCATTACTTCTGTGTGTGCGCGTTCATATGTATTCCATTATGCATGTGTGATTGTGTACATATATTTACCGAGAAAACTGGAATGAATAATCCTTGAAATGTTTTACAAATTTTCACTGTTTCTTAGATCGATTTATCTGGAAAATGCGAATTAGTCTGCTCTCTTCTGTTTTGGAGAACCAAGCATTTCCAGGTTTCTATGCAGCTCTGTTGTTATGTAACCCAATGTGCCTATGATAATAAGAGAAATTTAAATCTATAGCTTGTTTATAAGAGCTGTAGATTTCTCATCAGAACATAAACTGTTCTTCTTTTACCCAGTTTTTGAGCAGACATGTATATCCGCTGGATAACTAATCTCAAAAATGGTGCACACCTTTAGCTCCTTGTCTTATACAACTATATCTAGCCTGTTGTTCCCACACAGGGCTGCATACATATGCCTGCACATCACTGACCAAACCACTGACGAGAAGTAGCAACCTCTTTGCTAGCACCTTGGTTAAGATCTTGAACTCTGTGTTTAGCAGAGTTATGGGCCTAAAATTATCAGTGTGGTCTCTCTTGTTCGGCTTTTCGGTCCTTTCTTGACAGTACCACTACTCTTCGGCTAACAGAAATGGGTATTCTGATCTACTGCCAGTTGTGGCAAACATCTACCAAGAGGTTGCCGAATGAGTGTATAATAGTTGCGTAAAGCTCAATGGGTAGACCAACTAGACCAGGTCAATAGCCTCTCGCACAGATAGCCATCGTTTTCCGGGCTGTTACCGGCCTTTCAGGTGCTGTTATCAGCCTTTCTTAACACTCTACACCTCCGTGCCAGGAATTGCGAAGGAGACATTGAGGTCCATCCTGAGGTCCAGCCAACTGATCGTTCCGAACAGTCGAGAAAATTATCACTGAAAATCCGCTTACATCTGTTTAGAATCGAGTTGCATGTGCTCATCATACTCTCCATTGGTTCCCCGATGTTGCCCTTGTTGCACGACACATCTGAATAATCTGAAGTGTGGAGGGGTATATCTTATTATGTTGTGCTCGGGTTGGAGGATTCTGTTGCTAATGTTGGTGATATTGTTCTTGCAGTTGTTGTTTCAGTTGCTGCCATGGGAATTCTGTTCCTGTTTCCATTAGTGCTACTGTTCCTGTGGTTGCTACTGCAGCCATACCTACTGCCATTGTTTTAGATGCTTCTGTTACTGAACTTTTACTGTTGTAGCTGTTGTGGTTCCTGTTGTCGGTGCTGTAATTGCTGTATTTGTAATCTCGAAAGCAGCGAAGCTTCCATACTTTCACCCTCTGTCGCGAGCAAACACTTCTGGAGGTTGGCATTGTCACACATTTGACACTGGCTCTTCTGTCCTCCACCCTGATGTAGATTTCTACCCCATTCGATAGTTGAATTATATCCAGGATCTTTTCCAAGCGTTCTCGTTTCACCTCTAATAGAAATTCCAGTCCTATTCCGCATCAGTTTTTCTTGCCTATATATATTTTTAACGTTCAAGAGAGAATCACTTCTTTCCAAGACGATGCACGCTACTGTCTTACATTCACTTCAAAGTTAAACATGGGAAAGTTTATGAATGATTGGCTGAAGGGGGAATGTATTTGTCTTGAAGCATTTCATAATAATAATAATAATAATAATAGGGTAGTCATGATGGGTATAAAATGGGCTTCGTATATTTTACCCCAGTGTCACTTTAATGGCATGCACTGCTCTCTCACTCAATAATAATAATAATAATAACAACAACAACAACAACAACAACAACAACAACAACAACAACAACAAGAGGAAAAAGAAGAAAAAAAGAAGAAGAACAACAACAACAACAACAACAACTACTACTACTACAATAACACCACCAACAATAATGTCAATAACTACAATAAAATCAATGATGATGATGATGATGATGATGATGATGATGATGATGATGATGATGATGAGGAGGAGGAGGAGGAGG
>NC_068984.1:37679648-37680578 GCF_001194135.2 Octopus bimaculoides
ATATATATTATATATACATTATATTATATATATATATATATATATTATATTATATTATATTATATATATATATATTATATTATATATATATATATGTTATATTATATATATGTCATATTATATATATATATATATATGTATGTATGTATATACCTACATACACAGTGACATAAACAGATGCATACATATTAAGTATAAACACACACACACACACACACACACACACACACACACACATATATATATATATATAAAGATGAATACAAACATACTTACAAACAAATGTATGCAACATACACACATCGACCAATACATAAACACATACAGATTCACACATTGACAAATACACTGACATCCACATACATACATACACACACACGCATGTATATGTATATATATATATATATATATATATATATATATATATATATATATATATATATATATACATATATACTTATACACATATTTATATATACACACACACGAGTAAATATATGCCAGTATACATGCACACATGACACATACATGCAAATACGTATATGCATACATCCATACCTTGCATATATGGCGCACGAAACGAGATAAGTGCACACACGCCAACTGTATGAATGATTTCTAGCTAACGAAATTGTCTTCTGGCCAAACAATATGTCATCTCGGCCAAAACCTTCGTTTCCACTTCCTTACAGTTAATTAAGCAATACATTCCATTTAAAATTGATATGTTCAATTCCCAGTTTGCTCCCTTGTTTCGCCCTTTTGATCGTTTCAATTAATTTTCTTTGAACTTTATACTCAATCTAACTGATTGCTGTTTATACATACACGTACAGCTAACGTATATGCGTGCATATGTATGTATGAGTGTGTGTGTGTGTGTGTGTGTGTGTGTGTGTGTGTGTGTGTGTGTGTGTGTGTGTGTGTGTG
>NC_068984.1:37681064-37682692 GCF_001194135.2 Octopus bimaculoides
TATATATATATATATATATGTATATATATATATACACACACACATATATATACATGTATATGTATGTACATATACATATTGATATGTATATATCGATGAATGTGTGTGTGTGTGCATTTTTGCGTATGTATGTATGAATATGTATATCTTTTGTTTTGTTAGTGTGTTTATTTGTTGTTAGTGATTAAGGTGTTTTGTATGGGTGAATGGAGAGGATTGTTTGGTTTGATTTGGTTTGACTAGGTTAGGTTAAGGTTAGGTTTGGCTTAGTTTGGTTTTGTTCTGGGAGTTGTTTTTATTCCGTACCGCTATTAAAGTAGACTGCCTTCATTCCTATCTAACTACTTTGAAGCATCGATCATTCCTTAGTGAAAATCTCTTTTGTCATCTAACCTTCGACCTCAACGAGAATTCGTTTACAAATGCATCTTTGTGTATTTCAGTGTGCATGTGTATGTGTGTGTGCATGTGTGTGTGTGTGTGTGTGTGTGTGTGTGTGTGTGTGTGTGTGTGTGTGTGTGTGTGTGTGTGTGTGTGTGTGTGTGTGTGTGTGTGTGTGTGTGTGTAGATGTGTGACAGACCTGTTAGCTACACAATAAATGCTAGTTCTGAGATCACTCAAATGAAGAGCAACTGCAGCATTATAGAGGTATGACATTCCAAGTAGCTTTAGAAACTTTGACACACACTCACAGATATGTACACAAAGCAAACATACGCATAATATAATAAATACAATAATGTGAAGACGCGTAGCCTAGTGGCTAGAGTGTTGCGCTCGCGATAGCAAGATCGCGGTTTCGATTCTCAAAAACCGGCGCTACGTTGTGTTTAGAGGAAAACACTTCACTTCACATTACTCCAATTCACTCAACTGTAAATAGGTAACCCTGCGACGGAATAGCGTTCAGCTCAGAGGGAGTTTGGACCTTTCCACCTAACCAGCAGGGTGGCATCATAAGAAAGCTACAATAATACTAGGAAGCGCATTGTGACCAGCGGTGTATAACAACATCCGACAGTCTAATCGAACTGTGACACAGCGAAAAAAAGTATTATAATATAAAATAATATATATTAATATTACATTAAAGATGGAAATAAACATTTCGTAGATATAACGAAAATATTTTTTGGAGCATGAGTTTAAAAAAGACTCGAAGAAGTAGAAAAAATGAGATATCCAAGATATCATATATATAAAGAGATTATATATAAATGTGTATATACAGATACATATATATATGTGTGTGTGTGTGTGTGTGTGTGTATATAAACATAATTAAGGGATCAGCAAATATTTGATTCACCATATACCGAAGTTCAGAAATAGCAGCTAAAAAAGCTGAGAATCCCACAGATAGCATCACTTGTAACTCACAAAGGCAAAAACAAGAAGAAAAAACAATGAAAAACTAACCAATTCCGAAGGTTAACAGTAGACGCGTTTCTGGATTATGATTGATAATCAATTTCCTTCGTCAATACTGTATTCCAGTAGTAAATTCGACTATGCTAGCAAACTGTGCAAGCATGGACGAGTAACATTCCACACCGACACAGATCTGAAAGCATAACCGAATCCACCTCGGTCAGCCAGTCTAACTGTCCTTCCTTCAAGAAATTAC
>NC_068984.1:37685948-37686554 GCF_001194135.2 Octopus bimaculoides
ATATATATATATTCTACATCGTATGTAAAAATATACTCTCCCAAGTATCCAATACACACACACAACACACCACACACACACACAACACACACACAAGCATACAAAACCACACACATGCACACACATTTGTGTGTGTGTTTATATTTATGTCTACATCGTGTGTAAAAATATACTCTCCCAGGTATTCGAAACACACACACACACACGCGCGCGGCCTTAGATAAGTGTTATCCACACACACTAACAAGTACTCAAACACATACGCACTCTCACACATACACACACACACAAATACTCACACGCACACGTTAATAGATAGATGTGTTATTGATTTGCTGGCGAGCAGAGCAATAGTCTTGACTTTATCAAAAGCACTGAAGCTTTCAGCTAACTTTCCAGTTGTCACTCTTCTGTGAACTTATTCAACTGGAATGGACAACTTCACAATACCAGAAGCTTTCTCTCGAAACTCTTTACTACAAAATGTCTAGCAAGCTAATTTCTTTCGCTCTCACACGCACACTACACTCCTCCACCACCCTCTTCGATAGGTTCGCCTCTCACCCTCTCTCTCTCTCTCTCTCTCTCTCTCTCTCTCTCTCTCTC
>NC_068984.1:37686564-37686926 GCF_001194135.2 Octopus bimaculoides
CCTCTCTCTCTCTCTCTCTCTCTCTCTCTCTCTCTCTCCCTCTCTTTCGTTATCTATGTGTTTGTCTGTCTCTTTGTTTATGTGTGTGTATGCGTGTGAGAGTATACATATCTTTGTGTATTTGTGATCGTTGTCTTTCACACGGTCTCTCATTTCTTTTCTTTTTTTCTTTTCTTTTGTGTCCTCATTATTTTCATCTCTTTCTTCTTTCTCACACTTGCACGGTCATTTTACTTTCCTGTTTTCTAATATATATATATATATATATATACTGACATAACACACCTATATACATACATACGCTTGTGTGTGTACATGTGTGTGTGCATATATATATATATATATATATATATATATACATA
>NC_068984.1:37687153-37688476 GCF_001194135.2 Octopus bimaculoides
ATATATAAATATATAGACATTTCACTTGCTTCTTTGATTCAGCTTCTTACTTTTTCTTCATCTGATTCCTTTCTTGTTTTCCTTCCTCTCAGTTTTCCCCCTTTCTCTCTCTCTCTCTCTATACATGTGTGTGTGTATATCCCTCTCTTTTTATTTTTCTCCTTTGCTCCTTTATCTTTAATACCAGTTTTTTTTCTCTCTTTCCCTTCTTTCTCTGTATATTTCTTTTCTTTTTTATGCTCTACCTCTCTCCCTCCCCTCTCTCTCTCTCTCTGAATTTTTCTTCTTTATTTCTCATTTCTCGCTCTATCTCCTCCTCTCTTCTTTGTCATAGAGCTTTATCTTGAAGACAGAGCTAACACTTTTGTCTCAACATTTGCAGAATTACGGGCCTCAAAATACTTCATCTGTATTCGTGTTTGTGTTTATGTTTTTACTTCTATTGTTGCGATCTTTCTCAGCAGCATCACCATTTCTTGACTCACACCACTGTAAATGTTCCAGGTCAATGGGGTACATATCAATTGAAATAGAAGCTAACCAGTCTGGAATATTTGAATACAGTTTGTAGGGCAGGTCAATCAGTCCTGCCGCAGCACATTTGTTGAGGTTGCGAGGAATCATCCAGTTCACTGCGTTGTCGACTTCTCTCTAACAGACTCGGCAAAGTTCAGACAAATTACCTCAACATCTACTCAAACTTCTTCTAGTTCGTCAATGAATTATTTTGGTTGTTGTTTCCATTTAAGCCATTTAGGAATGGTATTTACTTCCCGTACAATTTCCACGCAGCGAAGAACTGATAATATAACTAACTGCATCCTTAGGACTGCTTTTATAATGGGGTAATCACTTTGAAGAGTTTTAGTCGAACAAATTGGTTCCAGTACTTATTTTTTCCTTTTGCCTGGAACTTATTCTATCGTTCTCTTTTGCCGAATCGTTAATTTACGGAGACAAACAAACCAACGCCGCGTTGTGGGGAGAGACACGGGTACAAAAGCACACATTCACACACACACACACACATACGTAATTATTCAATATTAACAGTTTTGTATTAGAAAACCAAGAATTTATACAAGGCTGTAAAAGAAGTGCTCAAACTAGTTGAGACATAGGTACAAAGTTAATTGCAGAATAAAACTGTTAGGTCATCGGCTCAAAAAGCCGTAGCCCACCAATGACCACATATAAGAAGTACAACATAGACCACAAAACCAAATTAGTAAAGGGAAGTCAAAATTTTTATACATAAGAATAAAAATCGATTAAAAATACAATAGAATAATATAAATAAATAAATAAACTGCGATTAAAAGT
>NC_068984.1:37689606-37690906 GCF_001194135.2 Octopus bimaculoides
TCCACCATATCCTTCCAATCGTTCAGCCTTTTAAACATGTCCTCTCCCGCGTTCTCATACAGAACGCAAGCGAAGCAAACAGGGGGAGGGGAAATCTTATTATCATCGTGTGTGTTTGTATTTTTTTTCTGTTTTCTTGTTGGAGGGGATTGGGTAGGTTTGGTGTCTGTATGGGTAGGGTGAGGTGGCAAGGGAGCGGATGGGCCCTGGCTGGGTCGGGGTTCACAATTACTTTCTTTCTTTTCCTTTTTTCCTCCTCACGGCCGTTTCCCATTCCTTATCTTCTGGAGTTTCCCTTTCCACTTCTTGTGTCCTCTCTTGTGGTGGAGGCCGTCTCTCCTCTACCATTTTGGGTGGTGTAGGGCAGTTCGCTCTTATGTGTCCCTTCAGGCCACATTTGAAGCACCGTGGAACTCTTCCTTCCACCCTAACAGTCATAGTTATTTCATCCATGGTTATAGACTCTGTAATCTTTTCTACCGTTTCTTTTGACCCTTGGACTATCATCTCCAATTGTTGACCTCTCCAGTTAACGCAGTCTTTTTTCTTTGCCTGGAGCACTACTATGCGCTCCAATTTGTGCTCTATTGTGCCCTAAATACGGTGATATACCCCCGAAATGGCCATAGGTGTTCTGTGTTTGTGTTCCACCTATACTTGTAATCCACTGTAAATGATGTTTATGGTTTGACTTTACTGATGTTACCTGCGGAATGGAGAAATATGGATTTTACTTTGCCACACTTTGGATGTTCTGTTGTTGTTTTGTCCCGTGCACTTCGGTATTCCTGTTTATGAAATTGGATTTTACCTACTAAATTTGCTGTCATGAGGGAGGTAGTTGAACTTTCGTACTATTTATCTTGAACTTTTTTTATTGGCTATTGGCCTTAGCGAATGAACTGTTGAGCTACGTCTCCCTATGTATTATATTTTTTCTCGATTTTTTTCTATATATATTTTTTTTTTATTCTACTGTATTTGTACCGGTCACTAATATTTTTAATCAACTTTTAATCGCAGTTTATTTATTTATTTATATTATTCTATTGTATTTTTAATCGATTTTTATTCTTATGTATAAAAATTTTGACTTCCCTTTACTAATTTGGTTTTGTGGTCTATGTTGTACTTCTTATATGTGGTCATTGGTGAGCTACGGCTTTTTGAGTCGATGACCTAACGGTTTTATTCTGCAATTAACTTTATATATTAACTTTATAAATTTTCAGTATGTTGGAGAAGCAACTCAATCCCTATATATTTATGATGATAAATGGTTTTACCGATAAAGGTTTTT
>NC_068984.1:37691134-37697036 GCF_001194135.2 Octopus bimaculoides
ATATATATATATATATATACACACACGTATACAGTCGGCTCCTTTCATTTTCCGTCTGCCAAATCAACTCACAAGATTTTGGTCAACCCGGGTCTATAGAAGAAAACATTTGCTCAAGGTGTAATGCAGTGGGACTGAGCTCGAAACCGTGCAATTGGGAAACAACCTTCTTACACCATGATTGTACCTATCTTAGCTAAATTTCGCCTTCTTAAGTTCTATTTTTAACTTTCTTGACACTGATCAACCCATTGCTACTAAACATACCTACACATTAATATTCTCCTTAACTTAATTTTCGTTTCATCCCTGTAGTAGTAGTAGCTGCAGGAGGTAGTGGTTTGTCCTATGCCAATCTTGAGCTGATTTATGTGTATGGGCATTTCCATTCGCAATCATACCGTGATTTTATATATTAAGAACACCATAGTTTAACATATATTTCGTTTTTATGAGACGACAGAGTGTAATTTGAGGGAGAACTAGTTGCTTTTTCTAGCAGTTGACAGCGTTGACACATCTTCATTCGCTCATTCTATCCCTATGGACAACACTTTACTCTTACGGAAGCCAGATGCATGCCAACTATCCAATATAAATACATTATTTTAGGTTTATTAAATAAGCAACATAGATTTACGAACAATTTACACGTTGTGTATCCGTTAGACTTGATAAAACCGAAAGTACGATCTACAAGATCTTACTTTTCCGCATCAAGTGTGAAATAGTTTGTCAGGTTGACATCTCACAGACAGAGGAATGACCTGTGGATATTTAATGATATTTACACTAACCCATCCTATCTGTATTTGAAATGCTATACACTCAATAATACTAGAGTGCACATTGTTCATATGAACGTCTGATATTGTTGTTGCTGTCGTTGTTATTGCTTCTAATAATAAGGCCGAAAGTCTTCACGGCCAATCACAGACGAAATTTCTGTTCCTTCTAACTTTGGCCACCAGCCTCCAAAATCCTCGCCTCTCTGCTCTTGATCAGAGAGAAACACCTAAAATGGTCTGATTTGTTTTTTGCTTGTTTTATCCAGTATCCTCAACACTTCCAGACATATATTTTGGACCATTTTTCTCTTCGTTCAGCACTGACATCCATTATCTAGATGATAATTTTCTAAAAGTCACGAAAATTTAGTGTTCCACTGAAATGGTATGCTTTCTCCAAGAATCACCATATTTTTACTCTTGTATAGAGATAAAGGGGTTTTTTTGTTCCCTATTCGGTGTGAAACATTTACACTGTACCCTGTACGGATGGTATCAAGTCCTTATTATTGTTGATGGTGTTGTTATTGCTATTGTAATCACTGTTGCTGCTACTGCTGTTGTTGTTGTTGGATTCAAGTATATTACCAGGGTCAAACTAAACGGCCATCAGTGGGAGCTGCTTCGTGTTGCTCTCTCGGTGCACTAAAGAGGCTTCTTTTCGTTTCTTCTGTATGTTTTGGAACCATTGCTACGGAGACTGGAAACCTCCCAAACGGCATCCAACCACATGTCTTGTGGGTAATCTTCAAGTTTAGGGGTGTAAAAAAAAAAAAAATATTCAAGGGAAGTAACTGAACGTCTTACCAGTATTCTCCGTACATCTCTGTTTATAAATAAATCACACACGTGATTTGATTGACGTTAGGGTTAGGGTTAGGGTGTGATTTATTTATAAACAGCTAGAAGAAAACGGATAATACTGGTAAGTCGTTCAGTTATTTCCCTTGAATATTTTTATTTAATTTTTTTGCCCCCCTAAACTTGAAGATTACCTGTCTTGCGGTAAAATAGAAAGTTGTACAACTTGCTGGTACCAACCAGCTAGCAAGCTTTCTGCCCATAACATAGGGCAACAGAAGGAAGGTCTGCACTTCTTCAAACACACAACCACCATCACAGCATCAACAGCAACTACAACAGCAGCAGTTATAAAAAACGACAACAACTGCAAGCAACTACAACAGTAGCAACAGCTTCAACAGAAACAATAACAGCAGCAGTAGAGACCAATAACACAAGGCAAAAGGACAATTCCGCTGCCACACCAATACAATGCTTCATTCATACACATACACACGCGCGCGCTCGTGCACACACATTCACCAAAGCAAAAACACACGCATGCTCACGCATTCACATCCAACCATTCTTTTTACCTCGGGCCTCTCCAAGATCTTGTTTGAAAACCTCGTTCAAAAAACACAAGAAAACATGAATAGGAAAGTCCCACCTCCGTGTTGCTGGGGTGTGTGTAGCATTCTGTTCTTATTTTTATGGCAATTAGGTGTCTACAGACTCCACTTGATTGTGTATTACATCAATTTCATTGGTATGGGGTTTAATTAATTGTTTCCTGTTATAGTAGAAATTTTTTCTGATCTGTGCGCTGTGTGTAATGTGAGTTTTATTTTATTGGATATAAATTTGTAAGGTATATATATATATATATATATATATATATATAGAGAGAGAGAGAGAGAGAGAGAGAGAGAGAGAGAGAGAGAGAGGTTACATGAGCTGTGTTGTTTTAAATTATTAGGTGTTTACTGTGTAGGGTGTGGGTGTTGTGTGTGAAAAGATTGTTTTGAATCGATAGTGTCTTGTCCAAGGTGTGGGTTGTTTATAACAAAGATATTTCGGGTGACAATGTGTAGTGTTGTGAGCCTTAGCATGGCTTCTGTGTTTCTTTTGGACTTTTGGCAGAAGTGTTAGCTTGTCGGATAAAATGCCTAACATCATTTATTCCAGCTCTTTACGTTCAGATTTCAAATCCCTCCGAGGCCAACTTTGTGTTTCATCTTGGAGAGCTCGATAAAATAAGTACTAATCAAGTACTAGGATCGATATAATAGACTAGCCCCCTCCCTTCAAAACTGTTGGTTTTATGTCTAAATTAGGAACCTTTAGTATAAATAAGGTTAGGTGGAATGGCAGAATCATTAGAGCTTCGGAAAAAATACTTTGCGGTATTTCTTCATGCTCTTTACACTCTGAGTACAAATCCCACGAAGGTCAAACCTGCCTTTCATCTTTTCCAGATCTGTAAAATAAAGTACCAGTCAAGTACTGGGTTTAATGGAATCAACTAAAACACTCGCCTCAACATTTCTGGCCTTGTGCCAAAGTTAGAAAGTAGTAGTAGTAGTAGTAGTAGTAGCAGCAGGGCAATAAATGAGGCAGTGAGTTGGCAGAATCGTTAGATTATAAGGCGGCGAGCTGGCAGAAACGTTAGCACGCCAGGCGAAATGCGTAGCGGTATTTCGTCTACCGTTACGTTCTGAGTTCAAATTCCGCCGAAGTCGACTTTGCCTTTCATCCTTTCGGGGTCGATAAATTAAGCACCAGTTACGCACTGGGGTTGATGTAATCGACTTAATCCATTTGTCTGTCCTTGTTTGTCCCCTCTATGTTTAGTCCCTTGTGGGCAATAAAGAAATAAGAATCGTTAGCTCGCTGGACAAAATGCTTAGCAGCATTTCGTCCGTCTACGTTCTGAGTTCAAATTCCGCCAAGGTCAACTTTGCTTTTCATCCTTTCGGGGTCAATAAAATAAGTACTAGTTGAGGACTTGAGCTGATGTAATCGAGTAGCACCCTTCCCACTAAATTGCAGGGCCTGTGCTTAGTGTAGAAAGGATTATTAGAACAACCGATAGAAGAACAACCGATAAATTGCAAAGCAAATTACCTTGCAGTATTTAGTTAAGTTATTAATTAATACGTACGATATTTTAATACGTTTTAAGTTCAACTACCACCGAAAACGGCTTTGGTTTCCGTCTTTCAGGGGTCGGTAAAATAAACATCAATCAATAAAATAAACACTAGTTCAATAATGATGTAAATCAAACCGATTGCACCTCCTTCCGCAAAATATTTGATCTTGCGCCTATGTTAGAAATCCTATCTTTAACTCTAACCAGACAAATAGTTAATGAGTTATTGACCTGTACTGTCGGCTGCGCAAGACAGTGCCCATAGCTAAACGACTTAACTCGCATGATCTCAAACACTAAGCAATTTTAAGTGGCAAGGAAAACCACTATATACACATTCGATCTTCGAGAAATAGCAGCCAAATCTCCCTCAAATCACGGATCTATTTTAAAACGGTGGCCACATTTTTCATTAATGTTTTACGTAGTGTTTTTGGTACGGAAAGACTTTCAAACTTCGTATACTTATCTATTTTGTGTTATAGAACAGAAAAATATTTTTGTATTCGAATTTATTTCATGTAAAAAATTGTCTTATTTCGATAATTTCAACTAATCACTGACAAGTATTCAGTTGTTTACATTTACTCCTTTGGCTGATTAAGCGATGTAAAGCGTATTTAATCTTCATACCTTCGTTTTATTTGCTTTTTTCATTTTAAATTTGCTTTAACCCTAACCCTAACCCTAACCCTACGGTTAGGGTTAGGGTTAATTGTTTCAGAATCGTTTGTTTATGTAGTCGGCACTTAATGTATATCGGCTGAATGGACGTCAGTGACTGGTTGAAATTACAGAAATACGACAACTTCAACATGGAATAACTTATGGATTTCTTTTTTTTTAAGAAGACTAAGAGAAAAAGATGTTTTATATGACACATTCTACCAGTGTTCCAAGTTTCAAAGTGTTTCGTTAATGAAAAATGTGGCCCCCGTTTTAAAAAAGATCCCAAATTACATTCTATCATCTTAAAAAGAGGAAGATCACATTGGGTAAAGTAGCTCTAGATGGCCTTAGATGAACTATAGCTGAATAAAAAATGAGATAGTTATGGCTGGAACATTTTTATTCATAGCTCTGCAAGATCAGAACTGATATGAGGGTTAAATAACAATGAAACCACAATTGCATGTCAATGAAAGGGAAACTCTATGTAGTCACTCAACCTGCTAGATATAGCAGCCAAACCTCCCTTAATTTAGATCCTACAATCTTGAAAGGACACATCAGATGATGCAATCTGAAGAACACACTTGTTGAAAGCAGGTGGGATGGCTATAAGTGGAATATCTTTACTGGAACCTGAAACTTACTAGCAACAGCAGCGACTAGACGTTTACATAGTGAATCGAGCTTGTGTTAAAATAGTTAATGCTATCAATACCCAAAATCAAATTAGAAATAATTATACAGAGAGGAAAAGAGAATATCAGTAAATACTTAATAGTATTTTAATTACCTTAAATGTTCAAGCACAATACGTTACCATATGTAAAACGCATCTCTTTTTATGTCTGAGTTGTCTAAAAAAAAAAGTCACAATACATCATGGTGCTGCACAGCTGCTACCAGAGTAGATAATCTACAATAATCTGTTTTATTAGTTTTTGATATTTCATTTTAAAGAAAATAAATTGATATGATAAAGAAATAGCCTAAAACATAATACAGCTTTACATCATTATTTTGTTTTCTTAATAAAAGTAGTGCGTGGTGGGGAGAAAACAGCGTAGCATATGATGTATTTTATAAAGAATTAATTTTAATTCTGATTTTAGCGCAGAAAAAATAGACGCGTGTATTATTCATGAAGTTTGGCTGTAGTCCTGAAAGTACAGAAGACAAATCTGTACATGTTTTATGCAGGTAGGTAAAAACAGGATGAAATGACATCACTGCTGAAAGCAAGAGAGATAACAAGTTAAAAGTTGATGGATGTTTACGCTGGCTCTGGCAAGAGGGATTTCGGTTTTTACTGATGACTTGGCCATGTTAAAAAAAAAAGAAAAAACTAACAATGCGTCACTACTTTCACTTCTGTCACTCAACTCTCAAGAGTGGCCTCAATAATGAATAACCAGCGAATTAATCAATAATATTTATTGACAATGTACTCTCTCCCCCTCTCTCTCTCCCTCCCTCTCTCTCTCCCTCCCTCTCTCTCTCTCTCTCT
>NC_068984.1:37697046-37700588 GCF_001194135.2 Octopus bimaculoides
CCTCTCTCTCTCCCTCCCTCTCTCTCTCCCTCCCTCTCTCTCTCTCTCTCGCTCCTATAGTTTGACTTGCAAACATTTGTTTGAAATTTTTTACATTCTTTCACTGGTTTCTTTTCTTATGTTTTTCTTTTTAACCAATTTCGTTCAACCGTTTTTCTCTTGTTTTACATTTTTGTTTAATTATTCAGTCACTCGTTCAATTATTTTATAGTTTGTTTAGGTTTTTATAATTTTATCTTTATTCATTTATTTGTTTATTGAGTTGTTTACATCTATTGTTCTTTTATGAGTTTTAGGTTGATATTAGTTGCTCTTTTTTGTCTGTTTTTTGTGTTCTTTTTGTTTTGTTGTTTTTTTTGGGGGGGGGGTTCTTTTCTTATCTTAGAATTAAATCCGTTAAATTGGTAAGTCAATCAAGTGGCGAAATACCTTACAAAAGACAGCATTCCCTAAAAGAATCCTGTTCACAGGATGAAAATTCCGTTTTAAAAATATGGAACCCTGACATTCAATTAATAATGATTCGTAGCACTGAGCACTGATAATGCGTTAATTTCCCAGAGCAAGAAAGAAAACGAAGGGAAACAAGAAAGGAAGTTAGAGACAAAGTTGATATCTCGATGAAATGCAGTCATCTGTTTCGGAACGGTTAGGATTCTCGCTTTACATGCTTTACATTGATGTCAGGTTTTCCTTTATTTTTTTATATGTATACATATATATTTTTCTTTCTTTTATTTTTTTTGTCAGCTGCATAATAAATCTTGTGCAAAAGAATGAAATTAAAGCATAACATCCCTTCTAACGCACATGCGTGCGTGTGTGTGTGTGTGTGTATATAGAGAGAAAGAGAGACAGACACATGCGCGCGCGCGCACACACACACACATAGATAGATGTACATCATTTTTACATACATAACTAGGTGCAGGCATGATTTTGTGGATTAGAAGTTTGCTTCTCAACCTCGTAGTTTCGGTTCTGTCCCACAGCACAGCGCCTTAGACAAGTGTCTTCTACTATAACCCAGGGGCCAACCAATGCCGTGTGAGTGAATTTTGTAGACGGAAACTGTAACCATGTATATACAGACAAATAAATGCATAAGTGTGTATGTATGCATGCATTCATTTATGTATGTGTGCCCTTTTTGTTGTTTCCTAATATCAGAACGAATGGACAAACATTATTCATAGCTTAAATTTGGAGTATACCACACGATGAAGCAAGTTCGTTTGCATAAAAGTACGTGTATGCCTGTACACTGTGTGTGTGTGTGTGTGTGTGTGTGTGTGTGTGTGTGTTTGCGCGCGTATTTGTCTGCTAATTTGTGTGTGTTTATGATATACTTCAGCGTACACAATTATTGCATCGGATTTTTAGTAACTTTTGAAGAAAATTATACACTTCTGCATATAATGCCACGGTAAGTGTAAAAATGACAAGCGATATTGATTAGATATAAATTCAAAGGCACTACGTTCAAGCAAGAGGAGTCTACATAATTTATATAATTTGCTGTTCTTGTTATAAGATGAATGTGTATGCATGTGAAGGTATGTGTGTGAATGTGTATGTGTGAGTGTACATGCGTGTATGTATGTGTGTGTGTGTGTGAGTGTAATTTGTTGTTTTTCGTGTGGATGTTTTGCCCTAGGTCAGACTTGATCGCACGTCTACCTGTGACAATTTTTCTTTTCATCAGCGCAACACCCATAACCACAACATCAAATGTGTCCTTCATCCTTTAAGACAGTATGGTGTAATTTGAAGGAAATATTTGCTGCTGTTTCGAACCATCTATGATGTATAGACACCATCATTGGCTCCAACTTTCCTTGGTTGTTAGAGTTGCCATTAGTTAGTAAAATATATCAGACTATAAACGATTAAACGGAGCAGGAGGTGACTTTAACCGTGTATAAAACATTGTACATAAGGCTCTATGCCAAAACTGATTTCGTGCATGAGTGACCATTTGTGTTACCTTCTACTGATTGAACAAACCTATGATTAAAAAAGCATCCTAGTCATGGCAACCTCATCTGTGTTTTTAGGAGACGCTTATGACTACATTTTCTTATGTGCTCCTCTTTGTTTAAAACAGTAGTGTCTGGTTTGTGGGAGTCTTGACTGCTCTTCCTAGTGGATCGAGCGACTATGTAGATACTCATTAATTTGCATGTGTTTGTGTGAATGCGTGCATGTGTATGTATGGGTTGGTGTATGTGTATGCGTCTTTGTGTTTGTATTTTTTGTCCACCACAGTTTGACAACCAGTGTTGGTTTGTTTACGTCCCTGTATCTTATCGGTTCAGCAAAAGAGAACAATAGAATAAGAACCAGACTTTAAAATAAGTACTAAAGTCGATTTGTTCGACTAAAACCGCCAAAGTGGTGTTCCAGTATGACCACAATGCAATGAATGAAACAATTAAAAAGATAAAATTTTAAATATATGTTGCTTGGGAAGTGGGGATATTCGAATGGTTAGCTCCACAATTTTGAGGTGCCAGGTTCGATTTCACAACATGATACCTCAGATAAGCATCTTCTACTTTAACTTTGACTCCATCACCTAAGCTTTGTGACACTGAGTTGACAAACTATACGGAATACTGTCAGGTGGATAGTACCTACGATTTTTCCTGAGAGTCACGTTAAGAGCACAAGTTTATCTATTGAATGTTCAGTCACAATATAACATAATGAGTAGGTATTTTAGTTGATCAAACAACTAGAATACCGATCATCGTCGAAACCAACAGGGGGTCAATTTTCAATGATAGTTTTTAATGGAAGAGATTAGAGTACAATTTAAATATTAAAAATATTATTTTGTGATCATTGCAGGATTTAGGCATAAGCTAAACAAGCTAGAGTTAAGGGCTTCACAGGGAACTCTAATTCAAAGGCACATATGTTTCTAATTTATACGAGATCTTCTGTTGTAATTTATAATAAGCTTAAATAGCTTAGGACTTTATTGGGTGGAATGAAGGTCTATTTCAATTGAATTTGATCAGTTTAAAATATTTGTAGAAATAATAAAGGCTGAATTGGCAGCCTTGCACAAACCAGCAGCGTAACCAGTAGTTTCTATGCTGTGGTCAACTGGCAATACAGTGCCCGTTGCAAAGACATTTTACTCTTAACACTTCTAAGCAGTAGGAGCATTGCGGTTTATTGGCTTCTATTGCTGACCGAACTGAATTATTTCCATAAGAAATGTTACCCTCGACTGACCACTATCCGATCTAAAGAAAATGTCCTTCACATCCAAATAACTCACTTGCCGCTACGAGATACTTGTAGTCCAGAAGTGGATTGCGTGATTATCTTCAGCTCTAACCACTCCAGTTAAGGTCCTACGCATTAATCTCTCATATTATGAATCAGCTTTCTAACTACCCGTAAGCATCACAGATATTTAGTTCAGCTTTAATAAATAGTATATATAAATAGTATACATATATAATAAATAGTATATATATATGTGTGTGTGTGTGTGTGTGTGTGTGTGTGTGTGTGTGTGTGTGTGT
>NC_068984.1:37701219-37707677 GCF_001194135.2 Octopus bimaculoides
TATAATGTGATCAATAAGTATCCGGACGGTTTCCATAGTAACAATGCTAAAGCATGCAGAGTCAAGCTGTTTGGAAAAGATTGACCTTAAACTCTGCTGTGTATGTGCACTAAGTTTTAATGTTCTAGCTCACTTCCGCTGTTTACAGCAGTGCTTGGAAGGAACCTGTGTAACGTGTGATCATCGCATTCACCATGACAGAGAAAGCTGTCATGGAGATACTTGCTCAGAGATCTGAGCAATGTTGCAGAAAGTGTATGGAGATGAGCGTATGGAGATGAGTCCTGGAAAGGAGATATGTGACAATTCGTCAAAGCTCTTGACAAAAATGGGGAGTGCTTCAAGTATATCTACAGGGTATTTTCTGACTTAACGATTGAAAAACTTAAAGCAGGGGTTTTTGATGGACCACAGATCCGTAAGCTCTTTAAGGACACAAATTTACTGAAAATGATGAACGAAACTGAAGCATCAGCTTGGTTAGCCTTTGCAAAAGTAGAGCAAAATTTCCCTGGGAAACACAAAAGTGAAAACTATAAAGACCTTGTTACCAACTCGATATCCACTTTTCGTGATATTGGCGCTAATATGAGCATCAAAATGATCGTTTTCCTGAAAATCTCGGAGACGTTAGTGATGAACAAGGCGAACGATTCCATCAGGACATCGAGGAGATGGAAACTCGGTACCAAGGACGTTGAGACGCTGTGATGATGGCAGATTATTGTTGGTGTTTAAAACGAGATGTTCTTGTTGCTCAGTATTCACGGTGCACAAAGAAACGTAAATTCATTCCTTGAATTTTCTGCCAAAAATCTTTGCCAATGTGCATTTTCAATTTTGAATTTTTATTTGTATTTTGTTTTGCTTTGTGTTGCGCTCTCTTTATTGATTCACATTATATGCCACTTGTATGAATAAAATACTTACTCTATCAGGTCTAGTTTTCTAACTAGACCTGATAGAGAAAAACTGAAGTTATTTTTTTAATTTAGCAGGCAAAATCGCTTAAAAATTCGTTGAAATATTCCAGGCACCAAACAAAAGAAAATTTCTTTTGTTGCCCAGTGTTGTTATTCCAAGTTTAAGGCGGCGAGCTGGCAGAAACGTTAGCACGCCGGGTGAAATGGTTAGCGGTATTTCGTCTGCCGCTACGTTCTGAGTTCAAATTCCGCCGAAGTCGACATTGCCTTTGATCCTTTCGGGGTCGATAAATTAAGTACCAGTTGAGTACTGGGATCGATGTAATCGACTATCCCCCTCGCCCAAATTTCAGGCCTTCTTCCTATAGTAGAAAGGATTATTATTCCAAGTTTGTCTCTAATTCTTAGTCCAATGTGCTAATACTTTCTTTTACGACATCAACAACTTCTTTTATTATTATTTCCCGCCAACCCGTCTCATAAATCTGAATTGGTCGAGTCAGTAGTCATCAGACCTGATCTTATAATTCTGCCTAGCTCCCAAAACCTAAAATTATTATCGATTACCACAATTACAAATTCAGACGAGTAATAGTATTGCGAAATCTAATAATATAGACAGAATTCTCAAATAATATATCTGATATACAAGTTGTTCCAAATGAAACTACTATTAGTAGTAATAGGATAGATTTACAAAGTTAATAATGATGGCATTTACTATTTAACATCAAAATTTTAAAATGAAAAAAAAAATGACTTCATTCCAAGTAAGAAAATGAAACAAATTCTAGTACTGAATATTTAATAAATTGTTTTTATTGTTGTTGTTGTTGTTGCTGCTGCTGCTGCTGCTGTTGTTGTTGTTGTTACTGTTGTTATTGCTGGGTTTTTTACATAGTGACTGTTGTTATTTTGCAAATGATGTTTGTTGTTCTACTTGTTAACATTGCTATTGATAAGATCTTAAGAAATTGTTTTGTTTGAAGTCTTGGTTAGGTAATTATTTCGTTTCTTCTGGCATTTTTGATTTTCTTAGTCATTTTAACAACTGCTTCTTGTTCTTATTCTTGTTATTGTTGAAGTTGTTGTTGTTTATCTCTGAGATAGCATTAAATGAACAGACTTATAATCAAAGAAGTTCCACCCGTGACCATTCCATCTTTTTGTAACTATATTGTCCATTATGTAGACCCCATATTTTCGAGAACAAGGTTTCGTCTGGGGAAGATTTAACCGTTATTTCTAACGCGCCAAGCAATTGTGTAGATTCTTTAATTGGCTCGATTAACCACCGTTTCTTGTGGGTTTTTTCCTTTTTAACAAAAACGTTCGATCAAACCCACGATCAAAGGCACTCCAGCTATGATCGTCCCCTGTTTTTAAGAGTATGCAAGACTATATGATCTAATGTATCGTTTCCTTATTTAAAACTGTAAAATGAGATGTGAGGGACATTTGGCTGTTATTTCTCGCAGATCAAGCAACTACGAAAAAGCTATTTGTTGTTTGACTTGCAGCTAGTACATTAACAACAAGTCTTAATTGAACGGTTCCATCCAATCTCTCTTATCTGTTCTCCTACAGTGCTCTCTGTTCCTCTGAAAATTCCCTTACCCAAACCTATTAGATGTATACAACAATCCATTTCCTCTCACCCCTTGCAATATGTTTTAAATCACTTCCGAATATCCTTAAAATTTCTTTGCCTAATCTTTCATCCGTCTCCCAAGGGTATACTCTTCTGTAATACTTTTCACTTAATCCAAGATCCCTTTGTAATCATGTGTGTCTAACTTTCTATCAAGCTATCGCTCACTAAGAGGACTAATATTTTTTTCTCGTAGCATATTTGCTTGTAGTTAGCTTTTTAATACTCAATTTTTTTACTAAATGTATCAATACTAACTTAGTTTACATGGAAATCGTATTACGGTTTATTTAATTTCTAAATAAATTTATTTTCCCACGCCAATAAAATGTACACACTGGTATATTTTACTTAGTGGTTCTATCATTTATACTACATCACAAAAACAGTAGAGGCTACACATTACCGATGATGTTAGAATAAAATGAAAACGATACCCTGAGTTGTTTCCCCGTATTTACAGGGAAAATAAATACATCATCATTGTCTAATATTTTTACGCCAAATTTTTAACAATTTCTTTTAAATTAATAAGCAGGAAGTGGAATTAATAATAATTGGCATTCAATATTTGCAGCAGTAGCCAAGTTCCAAAAGCAAAAACAAAAAGCTGAATTTCTTTTTCCATAAAAATTACCAATATTGTCTCTCATGCTACAACATAAAATTAATAGTTGCAAGACATAACTTAGGTTTAATCTTGTTGTTGTCTACGTTTTTTTTTATATTATTATTTTTACTGAGGTAGTAGCACATAACTTAGGTTTAATCTTGTTTTCTTCTTTTTTTTAACTCAAATAGAAGCCAAATTATTATGGTTGAAATAATTTCTCTCTACAAAATAAAACATATTTCGTTGCCTGAAAATCAAATTTTCTCTTTATCAGAAAATAGACCTCAGAGAATAAAAGCAATTCTGAAACAATGGTAACTATTCTTCCTGATAAATTACAACATAATTTTCTCCATCAGTCACTTCCAAATTTCCAGCATAGACACAGTTTCTTTATTTTTTTACAGATATGACAGAAGATATTCGAGGAGGAATAATAATGGTTTCTTAGATTAGCACAAGGTCATCAATTTTGAAGGTGGGAAACAGTCGGCTAAATTTCTCCCAGTTCTTGACTCGTACTTACTTTGTTGTTCCTGTAATGATGAAATGCAAAGTGGAAACAGACGAAGATTGAATTGAGAACACTACCAATTCTGCGATTATAATAATAAATTCTGGCATAAATTCCTACATAGGAGCTCGGCCAAAAATTTGGAGGAAAAAGTTAGTCGATTAGATTGCTCCCAGTATTTGACTGGCACTATATTTTATCAATCCTAAAATTATGTAAAACAAAGTTGACCTCGGATGATTTCAATTCAGAGCACGAGAAGCTGCAACAAATACCGCAATGCATTTTGTCTGGTACTCTAAAGAATCTGCCAAGTAGTTCTCACTTTTGCGGAATAATAAAGATTTCTAATGTGTATCGCGGCAGGGGGTGAATAATACTCTTAAGGTTATCATTTACTTTTCCGCGACTAATTCTACGTCTTCTAGCTAATCCAATTCTTGACCAAATTAAATGCAGTTACATTCTTTGAAATGGACCAGTGTTCCGCTACATTTTGAGGTATCATAAATGAAAACTGGTTGGGTGAAAAAAAAAAGTTACTATAAAATATATGTTCAAAAATGGAATAGTAATGTATATATGCAAATTCTAATCAGTATAGTTTCCTTATGTTTTAGTATTCTTGTTTTAATTACACTTAAATAAAAATTACACTTCAATAAAAATTCGAATGATAGAAAGCTAATTCTTTAAACCTCATCAAAAGTGATGCATTAAAAAAAAACATGAGGAAAAAGTGATCAAATATAAATAAGAGTAAGGCCCACATTCTTCTATAAACCACATTTCTGTTATTTAAAATAAACATTTGGTATAATTATATGCTTATATGAAAGATTTCAATGAAAAGAATATATTTCTGTAAACCAAGTTAAAATTGGAGCAGAAGAAAAACAAAGGGGCAAAAAGTGGTCAAATTGGAATGAGAAAAAAGCCTAAATGTGTCTTCAAACCATCATATCTCGCTCATTCTAGAAAAACTAGAAAGCTTTCTTTAAATATTTAACTTAGAGAAATCTAATAGTGAAAATCGCATAAAATTTGATACCGTAGATAAGAGACTTCTGGTACAAAAAACGATCCAGCTTGAGGAAGACTACTAATAAATTTTGTAAGATTGGAAGCCTTGTAATTATACTTTAAGCGCACAGAGAAGAGGGGAAGCGTTGCACTTGTTCCAAATTTTGACTGGTTTCAGTTTAATTCTAGTTTTGGTTGAGTTCCATCTAGATATGTTTTTTGGGAGGGTATGGGTTTGTGTGGGTTTTTGGAAGGTAGTGTTTCATATGCTAAAAGTTTTCCGATTTTCCAATTTTTTAAAAATTATATATATAAATCATACGTGGAGAGCGAATTTTAGATGTCATTTTAGAGCGAATTTTAGGTGCAAATTTCAAGTGAGAAAAATAGTGGTTTTAGGTGCAAAACATGTCGTTTTTCAGTGCGATCGTTCGATTTAAGAAGAAATAAGTGCGGCATTTGAAATGAAATAAAAGCCTAGAATATACAGAAATAAACTTCGCTAACTTGAGTAAGCGAAACGAATAAGTAAATGCTTAAAAGTAGATTATTAAATGTCAGTATTATGGATTTCTGTTTTCATTCGTCAATAGTTTTATTAAGTTAGCCTTTTGAAGGAGCCATCATTGAAAATAAGGCATTTTTTAATATCAAAAAAAGGATACTTGGTAAAGTCATGGCAAATTGATAACACATTTCGAAAAGGAAAGAAAAATAATATCCGGGTTCCTCAAGGGCATTTTTTATAATTTACCTTTTGACTATAGATTAAGCTTTTAAAAAGAAAATTTTGGGACGTTTATATTTTTTTTTAATCTTTGCCTCAATAGCAATTACTTTTGTCTGTAAAATACGTTTCTGTAAAGGCAGTGTACAAAAGGAGAAAATGCGGGCACAGGAATGATAATATTCTTAATTAAGTGAATTGGAAAAGAAAAAGTCTAGAAAAAGTGGAAGCTCAAAGATATTGTAGCTTAAGATGGAATTTGGATTTAAATAATATACCTTTG
This sequence comes from Octopus bimaculoides, assembly GCF_001194135.2. Classification (NCBI taxonomy): domain Eukaryota; kingdom Metazoa; phylum Mollusca; class Cephalopoda; order Octopoda; family Octopodidae; genus Octopus; species Octopus bimaculoides. Next base: position 37,706,954 of record NC_068984.1, read on the forward strand.
TAGAAGTGGTTTGGATGGAAAAAAAGATAGAGAAGTGCATTGTATGTAGTGTGATCAATATGTATCCGGATTGTTGCCATAGTAATGAATCTAAAGTACACTGAGTAAAGCCACTTGGCACAGATTGACCTTGAACTCTGCTGTGCAGGCACACTAAGTTTTAACATCCTAGCTCACTTCCACTATTTACAGCAGTGCTTGGAAGGAAGGTGTGTAGCGTGTCGCATTGACCATGACAGAGAAAGTTGAGCAAAGAATTTGCATCAAATTTTGCCAAAAGCTTCGCGATGCCTGCTCAGAGGCGTACGTAAAGTTTTCGGAACGTTTTCATTGTTCTCGACACAATCAAAGAGATTTTATACAACTGCAACCCGAGTGTCTTTTTTGGTCAGCTGAAAGCAGTTTGGGCAGAAACTTGGTAGACACGCGTCTCATATCCAAATCTTCAGTGATAATGGACTGAACTGAACCATAACTAATTTACACATCCTCTGATAACTCACAGATGGTGATTCGACGATTTCCCCTTACCTTATAGCTGCACGCACATTTACGATGTTTTTCTCAGTTCTGTTGGCTGCAGGTCTCCCAGAACGTTCGTCAATAACGATATTTTTTCGTCCATCTTGGAAGCGTCTGAACCACTCGTACACTTATGTGCAACTCATACACTCCTGTGTGTGTGTGTGTGTGTGTGTGTGTGTGTGTGTGTGTGTGTGTGTGT
>NC_068984.1:37708386-37710880 GCF_001194135.2 Octopus bimaculoides
ATATATATATATATATACATGTATGTCTATATGTATATATGTGTGTGTATGTATGCATGTATGTTTTATATATGTGTGTATGTGTGTATGCTTTATATATATATAGTATAGCATAGTTTAGTATAGTATAGTATAGTATAATATTATATAGTATAGTTTCAATATATTATGAATTTATTGTGAACAGCTTTCAGTACATCCTTTTAACTTAATTATTCAAATTCATGATTCATAAAATTGTTGCATTTTGAGGGTGAGGTCGTAATTATTACTTTTTGTGTTGTTAATTATGCAAATTATCCTTACTGAAAAAGAAACGTACTTAATTAGTAATCTTGATACACAAATCACAGTACACTTTAGACCGGGATTCAGTTTACTAGAAAACGAGTGTATCTTTTCCAGGATGAAAAACCTTGAGTGATCGGATTACAGCATTAGTTAAGGAGGCGGAAGATGATGGACCATATTCCAACAGAGATATGGCTGGGGGAAATCGGAAATTATACTCTATTAAGTTTAACAAAAACATATTAGAGGACAATTAGTTAATTAGAGAATGATTTATAAACAATCCTTCTTTGTTAATGTATTAGCCACAGGAAAGTTTACTGCCTTGGTCATTTATTGGTGCTAAATGAATGTTGTTAGACTCGAACATACAAAACCCGATAACCGCAGCTAGCATGTTGATTTTGTGCCATCTATGGAGCAAGAGGTCGGCAATTTATATTTTCTCACTGGTATTACATTGTGTACCTGGTAAACTTAATTTTCGGCGAACTATAAATAGATGCTTTGGAAAGGCGCAGATCACACTTGTATACAGTTAAGTCACCGAAAAATTGATATCTTACGTTTACAAAAAGAAAGTCACAGACAGTATTTTTAAGCGATTAACTTAATCCTGACCTGATATCTATTTTAGCAAGCCAAGAAAAATAAAAGACAAAGTCGACTCCATCAGGATTTGAACGCAGAGCATAAAGATAGGAAAGAATGTGGCATTTTATCTGATACTCTACAGGTTCTTCTCCGCTCCTCACCACCTGCTGATGTTTCTAGAATTGAATTAGTGTTTCATTAGCTTGGAGAGCCAAGCTCAAATCAAGGCATGAACCAAAACGTCAACTTCAATAATTTCGGTTATTGAGTTAATGCGTTGTTAGTGACAATGTTAAAGCCTCTACAGCTATTGTCCTTAGCTCTGCTGCAGTTTCATGACAAAATTTGTTTATCATTGGAGTCGTATCAGGTCAACTATAATTATTTCTATCCGAAGAAAATGCGTTTAACAGCACGTTTAAATGGTTTGGAGACCTGACTACGACGTCTATCGAAATGGTTGTTGTAAATTTGTCGGCTCTATTGGAGAATTCTATAGTGAAACTGTTCTGGAGCAGAGGGATTGGTTTTAATACCGAATATCATATGAATAATACAGTATGAGAAGCTAAAAAAGATCGGATGTTACCGAGATGTTGATGCAGATAAGCAAGCCTAGGGAAGTAAGTGAGCCAATATTTTGTTGACAGCTTTTGGTGGGCTATTCCTATATTCTTACATTCTTTTACTCACGTTCGTCTTCCTCCCTCTTCTTTCGCCTTTCTTCTTTCTCTCATTCTCACTCCCACTTCCTCATACACAAACACACGCATCACCGCCATCACCAACAGGGTACACCAAATACTTTATAGCAAAGCAGGAAATATAACTTTCCATATAGATCTATCGTATGTGAGATATGAAATCTTCAATCTTGAAACCTTCAAACATTTGCCGGAAACACAAACCACATAAATATATTTTATGATATCAGTTTAGAATTACGTCTCCAAGGCTGAGCTTCAAATTTCGATTGTGTTACGAAGCTTGGCTTTTGAATATCACAGTTGTAATATTAAGCTTGCAAATGTGTGCACTGGTGCATGTGACTGCAATTGTGAATATCCATATCGGTGTTCGCTAACGGAAAAATCTGAAAACTTGATTTGTACATTGGCAGTATCGGAAGGATTTAATATTTCAAGTCATGTTAAGCCAAATGAACCTGCCACGTGACAGAAACGATAAAAGGACATCAAGAGAAAGCAAAATTAGGTTGGTTGTAATACAAACCCTTTAAATGACATGTAGTGATAAGTGGTTGAGCCAATGTATCTTTTGAAAGCTGCATATAAAACACGTCCTTCTTACATGTATATTTCGGTTACGAAATAATTACATTGAATGTTTCCCGGTGGACGAAATTTGCCAAATAAAAAAGAATCTTTAAATGTCTATTTTTAAAAACCAATTATGTAATATTTAAGCTATTTAATCCTCTGAAGACAAGCGTGTTTAATAAGTTTGCAATACAGATATATTTCTTTCTAGCTATGAATGGCATGTAAATACACTTCATCCTTTTTATTAAAAACTAGTAAGCTATTTAGGCTATTCAAATACCACATTGATTCTATGTTGTCTTATATATATATATATATATATATAT
>NC_068984.1:37710935-37712980 GCF_001194135.2 Octopus bimaculoides
TATATATATTCCAATCCGAATGATCAGATATGTCTATAAATATCATGATAGCTGAAAGACAATGTTTCTTCGTTTTAGATAGAGCATAGTAACGGTTTAATATATATATATATATATTAAAATTTAATGAAAGTATTCACAAGATTAATTTATATATATTCCGTCAACTTGAGAAATACTTTCTTTTAATTCTTTGTGCTTTACGACAGGTTCTATTCGAGGAATGAGAAGAACATGGAAGATAAAATTGGTCCAGAATGTTGAACAGTAAAATAAATAAATGTGCAATTTTACAATAAAATGTCAAATAATTTAAGTGTGTGCTTCTATGTTGCAGCAGAATCATACTAGTTAAGAGATAAGCTGATGAAGTACTTTAGTCACTGACTTTATACGTTAATCTAAGAAAACGAAGGCATAGCTTTGTTGTTTCGAAGTTCACGTCGAACCCACTGTATGGTCTCTTTGGCGAGTATCGTCTACAATTGCTTTGGATTGACTATAGCCTTGAGAGCGTAATTTGGCCGGCAGAAACCGTGTTGAAGACTGTTAGATGGACCGTTCTTATCCTTAATCTGTACACAACTTAGTGCCATCATCTATGTCCCTAATGAATCCCACTCTGCTGAAAACATTCAAACCAGGCATTTAGTTTCATAATAACTTCCTCAGTCCCGTCCATCCTCCCTCAAGTCAAGCAGGCCCTGAAAAGAGTTATGAACGCTGTCCTCTCTACTTCGACTAAGCCATTAAAAATGGACCGTTTCTTCTATGTCCCATGATAATTTTAGTTATAAGTTTATCATGGGAGATATTTAACTACAATCAGCCAATCGTTTAAAATGCATATTCGAAAATGTTTTATGAGAGAAAATAAATACATAAATAAACGTGTGAGTGGTGTGGTAAATTTTTTGACTCATTTTAATGACTTCGTTAGAGGAAGAAAGGCAACACACATGACCCTTTTCAGAACCGCTATGACTGGTGAATGGAATGGAGAAGCTTACCCTTAAACTGAAGACCGGACCTGAATGCTTGCAACAGAGCAGATGCCGCTAAAATTGATTTCTAATTTTGGCACAAGGCCAGCAATTATGGGGGGGGGGAATAAGTCGATTACGTCGACCCCAGAACTTAACTGGTACTTATTTTATCTACCAAGAGAGGATGAAAGGAAAAGTCGACGTCGGTGGTGTTTGAACTCAGAACATAAAGACGGGCAAAATGCCACTACGCGTTTTGCCCGGCGTACTAACGATTCACCCAGCTCGCCGTAAGGATGCCACTAAAATTACCAACGGACAAAGCAGCGCTTTTAAAGAAAATGTATCAGTAAAGAGTTCGCTTTCATATAGTGTTCTTACACATAACAGCCGAAAGTGGGTTATTTTCTGTACTGTGCCATACCTCTTCCAAGCTTATCCTTTGTCTAAAGTTGACCAACGTCCAGTATTTCCCCTTTGGCTTGCGACGCTAGCAAAGCATAAGTTGCTGTTAATGGTAATATTTTTCTCAATGGTATTTAAGTTCCCATTTTCACTTCAGAAGCTGTAACTGTCAATGTTTATAAATGACCCCGAATATTTCTTTATCTTTTTTGCTGTTTATCTTTCTAATAATTTTTTAAATCTGTTTTTGTTATTTTAACTTAAAAACAGATTTTTAAAAACTCTTGAGGCTGTGTTCTCTGTTATCAACTTTGTGGTAAGCCTCTGCTTCTGTTACCTCAGAAGTGACCAAATGAAACGAATATAATGAACAAAGTAAAATGAATGGTGGCTGCAATGAACAAAATTAAACGGGTGTTTGCAAACACAAAAATATATGTTGAATACAAATGTCTAAAGCCGTTTCTTCTTTCCTATCCACAGGAAAATGGATGGTCGGTTGAATATAGAAGGAAGCTTTTTATGGATAAGAATTTTTTTTTTTCTCCTGAAAACGTATTCCTGCAGAAAAATATCTTCTAAACGAAGCACTATGAAAACACGTGAGCACACGGTAAACAACAACAACAATAGCACCAATAATGTGTATATATA
>NC_068984.1:37713016-37716769 GCF_001194135.2 Octopus bimaculoides
ATATATAGAGAGAGAGAGAGAGAGAGAGAGAGAGAGAGAGAGAGAGAGAGAGAGAGAGCAGTTCGATTGTCTTTTCAGTTTTGTTTCCATGAATTTCCATAATTAATTGTTCTTTCAAATTATCTTCGCTTAATTTTGTAATTATCTCTGCTACGATAATGATTTCTGATATTTATTGTTCGAGCGAGCGGAATAGTGAATGAGAGGGGAAAGCTGTTACTAAGCCGGCATTGTTAGTAGGTAGGTTTCCATTCTGGCCTTAAGGTCACACTTACTTTCTAGTGTCCATTCTCAATTTCATTGTCATGTGTCTAAATATGAAATCATAATTACATAGGTTGAAAACGAATTTTTGCTTGATCATGTCTCTCTCTCCCTCCTCATTCTCTCCTTTATGTGTGTGTGTGTGTGTGTGTGTGTGTGTGTTGTAGATGGATGTGGCGGGTCCGTGTTTGTATCTAAAAACTTGGTGTTATTTGTGTTGTGTCTATTTATAGACCGTAACTTCGTTGTTCAAAAACCCGATTGAAGTGATGGGGTTCATTTGATGTACTGCAACAATTGAAGGCGGTATTGAAACCAATGAATAAATGAATATAATTGCGTGTGTGTATGTTCATTATTTACATTGGATGGATAGGTGTCCTCACCTTGGTTGTTGTTACCAACACGTTTTTTTCGGATGATGTACTCTCCAGCCTTAAACAGGTGTCCTGGTGGAGTTTCGAACCCAACCCTTTTTTGACTAACGGGATGCTCTGTTCTCATTCCTAAAGTATTCTTTTTTTGCTGATGTTATTTTTTCTACTGATATTATTTCCCAACTCCCTGCCTGTGGTTAAACTCAGGATCCGAAGGTTAGTAGCCCGCGCTCTTATCCACTACGCTATATGCCCGTAGGTAATTATATAGTGAGTTTTGGGACTTATAAACGTAATATTTTATCTTTTCTTAATACCAGTTCCCATATTACGTTCATGTCTGCACTAGGTCTGCTTATGATGTTATTGCGTCCTACTATATGTGCTGCCTCTTTTAATTTTCGTATTTCCCAGTGGTGTTCTCTGTCTATTATTTTAACTTCATCCCACAGGGGGAGGTGGTCTCCATTTTTCCAAAAATGATCGGCTATACCCGATTTTTCAATATCTCCTTGTGTCACAGCTTTACGATATTCCTCTACCGCTATCTTAAGGAGGTAGCATGTTTTGCCTTTGTATAACCTACTGCAAATGCATGGAATAGAATGCACGCATTTTTTGGTTATATTCTCTTTTATGGGTGGTTTTACTAGGAGGAGATATTTGCGAAGTGTTGTATTACTGCTGAATACTGTCCTGGTGTCATATGGACCGCATATCTTTTGTGTCTTTTCCGAGAGGACTTTGACATAGGGTAGACAGACTGCGATCAATTTATGGGTTTCATCCTCTCTCCTCTTCCTAAGTAGAGTTGATAGTATGTTTTCTGGGTAGTCGTTGAATAGTAGATTGTTCCTTAGCCTGATAACATCTTCGTGGTGTGTATCAGGATCGCTACTTATATTCTTTGCGCGATGTTTTAGGCACTGAGTAACACCTATTCCACCAGAACACCTGATGAAGGCTGGAGAGTATATAAGCCGAAACGTTGTGGTAACAACAAATAAGGTGAGGACACCTATCTGCCCAATGTAAATAATGTGCATAATTCCTCATCTCAAAAATATAGAATAGTATTATGTATATATGTTAGTCGGAATCTTGGGGTTAGTAGCCCGCGCTCTTAACCCCAAGATTCCGATTCGATTCCAAGCAGTGACCTGAACAATAACAATAATAATAATAATATCGAAAAATACCTTAGGAATGAGAACCCAGGTTCGAAATTTCCCCAAGACACCTGAAGAAGGCTGGAAAGTATATCAGCCGAAACGTTATGTTAACAACAAACAAGATGAGGACAAATATCCGTCGAATTTAAATAATGTAAATAATGTAAATAATGTATACATATATACACTATATATATAGGTAGAAATCGTCGATCTGGGATTAACCATTAATTTTTTGCTAATTTCCTTGTTCATTTATCTTTTCACCTGTGCCATAAGAATGCACGATGTGGTTTTAGAGTCAGTTTTGACTTCTATATCTAGCATGGTGGTACCTCTCCAGTACCCTTAGTTACAATTATATTTATATAACTATATATCTATAGTAATTATCACCTATGCGGGGTTTTTTTCCATGCTGGCTACTTGACATGATCGTTATTTTAAATAATGGTCTTATCCTCTTTATATATAATTGTGTGTGTGTGTGTGTGTGTGTGTGTGTGTGTGTGTGTGTGTGTGTGTGTGTGTGTGTGCGTGTGTGCGTGTGTGTGTGTGTGTGTGCGTGTGTGTGTGTGTGTGTGTACTCATATTACTGTCAATGATATTATATATCGACGAAAATTTTTAATAGTAGCAAAGAACTTGTGCTCTTTGAATGAAGCCCTTTGCAATATCAAAGTCCTTTGTAGCGAGTTACAGATATTCTCTTCTCACTATCACCATAAGAAATGTCTGGAAATATTGATTGGCCTATCGGAGTCCTGTAAGTTAGGAGCCCCCAACCACGGGGCCACAGACCAATACCGGGCTATGGATCATTTGGTAACGGGTTAGAATCAATTTTTAAATTTTACTTCTATTTTATTGACTATCGTAGTCTGTAGGGTATTTTGCATTACATATGTGCAATATATGTAATATATATGCATTATATATGTAATAACTAAATTATATAGTATGCACTTTATTGTGTTTCGTTATACTCGTGATACTCCGATCTGTGGGAAAATTGTCTTGCATGAAACCGGTCTGTGATACAAAAAAGGTTGGTTACTTCTGCTGTAAAGGACTGCGCTATCGTTTACCAATTGCAATATATAGTTAAATTCGGTGCTACCAATAACCCAAAATTCATTATGTTTTCTAGATATATCGTACAACATATTTCTGTTAACAACTATGTTCTTGGTTATTTTTTTATTTTCTAATTCAAAGTCAAAAAATGGTGACTAGTAGCTTGGATGGTTCCAAATTAAAGACAAGTTTATTTACTGTTCTCATGAATATTTACTGTTTTATACTTCATGAAATAGTGAAATTCATGAATTAAAGAAAACTTTATTTACTCTCCTCATGAATATTTATTCTTTTTCAAGTCTTGAAATCATGAAATTCATGCCCTGGCAATAAATTAATGTTTGAAGTAATCTTATTTTTAGTTACATAAGATGTTTTCTAAACAGCCACCTTCGCTTCACTTATGAAATTATATGTGAGAGAGAGTATGGATTCGACAAATAAACCAAAGCACTGCAGGAAACATACACAAAAAACAACAATTCTGTCATGTATAAAGCTTATTTTCTGTTAGCCTACCTGTGATTCCACTACACCTCTATGTCTAAGGTCTACATTGGGTGCAGTGTATGGTGTTTATACACCCGCCCCTTGTTTGCATATTGAGGAAGACCATTTCTTTGATGAAACTGGTGTTTTGTCTTCTTTCCTACTTACTAAAACTTTAGTTTTTGCTAAGTTTACTCTGGAACCACTTGATTCGAGCTTTAGCTCCTATGGCTAGAATTTCATCATTAATTCCGCTAAAAGTTCAGCTATGCGATCTAGAGCAGCAGAATATTTGAGTTCCCATGTCTATATGTGAACACATACACACATTTGTATGCATATATATATATATATATATATATATATATATA
>NC_068984.1:37716872-37729204 GCF_001194135.2 Octopus bimaculoides
ATTATTTATATACATACATACATACGTACGTACATACATATACTAATGTTATATGAAATTGTCTTTTAATTTTAAATGCCTACTCTTTAGTATCTGCTTGTTCCCATTTAGCATTCGAATGTCGTCTATGCCACCGATAATTTTCATGTATGTTATAAGGGCTAACATGTGAGTTGGCCTATCAGACCTTATCAGTGTGTAGATATGAAATAAAGTGATCTGTGTTATTTTTTACAGAATGGGTCATGAACAATTGCAGTGTCATGTCGTGCCTGATGAGAATTTTTTAATTCAATGAAGATGTTTTGGAGTTTGATTACTTATTGTAGAAAATGTTTGTGTTTTGTATGTGAAGTGTAAGTAAGTAAGTTTAATGTTGATACCCTGTTCGGAATTGCGGCGATGGAAAAGAACATAATGACAGTACTTCCGGTTTCAAATTTTTTTTCCTCTTGTTATAATTTATATTATATGGCGTAATTATTTAAAGTTTTAGTAAATGTTGCTACATTGGCAGAATTGAGTTGGAGAATACAAAACAATTATACAGATTCTAAAATCTTCGTGGTTTTGAGCTGCGTGTATATAACTTTCGTATTGCTAAATTTTCGTTTTCTTCACTCGACCGGCGTTGTGGTCATAAAAATCCCTTCATATTGTGTTGCATATTGTGTACAGAACTACTTCATCTACCATGTTCAGCCAGTTTAAATACGGTAGGCTAAAATTAGAATGAGATTTGACTACTATTGCTAGCGCGTCTTTTATTGAATTGTATGTATGCGTCACACATATAAGTATTAATTTCAATAATTGAAAATTAAGCTACAAGTCAATCATGCTTGAATAATCTGTAGTCAGAGCTGACGAGAAAATGTTCATTTCTTCCATTTTTCTCGTGGTACAAATTGATATAGAAACATTAACACACTCGCACTTTCGTTAAAACATGCTGGGTTTATGTTTTTGCCTCAGGTCAATTGCAGCTCCGATATCTTCTCCAGAATTTATACGAGCATATAGTCATTATTTATAATGAACGGTGAATCCATTTCCACAGAAGTGCGAATATAACTGTAACAGTTTGAAGTGATATTTGCCATATTATTTGTCTTTCTTTTTTCTTTATTGTATTTCTACAAATCAGTGCATTGTTATTTCCAGTTCATAACAACAGTTAGGCTTCGAATACTTCATATCGATAGTGTTAGAAATATTTCATTTTTCTGTCGAAATATGAAGATATTACGACAGAGATGTGTCAACTGCTTGAATAAATAAGGAAAAAACAGCCGGAGAAAAAAAGAGCTGCAGGGAATTCAAAGACATTACTGTCAGAAATATAACACAAGCTAATCTAGAGAAAGCGGTTTTAGCGTCGCGACAATGCGAGTAAAAAACATGTGCAAGAGCAGGAATTATTTCGACGAGAGCAAATAGAAAGTTTTGGTATTTACTTTTACTCCATGAACATTAATACTTATCACCACAATTTAGTCTCTGCATCAGTAATTTATGTTTTTGGATATATTTCTGTTTTATTGGTGAAACCATATTCGTATACAGAAAGGTGTATGTATTTTTGTTGATATGTTTAAGTTACATGAAGATATGTTACATATAGTTAGCTCCTAAACAGTCTATTAGTATGTAGTTTGAGTTAATGGGACGATGCTCTAAGCTTTTAATATTTGGTTGCAGATTCTTTTAAGGTATTTGTGGAGGATGTGCAGATTATTCAGCCAAACGTTTAGTAATCTTTCCAGATTTTTGTCTTAAGTGACAGTGGGTTTGTATGGTATTGTTTTTCCTGTTTTTGCTTATTTTTATTCACTATTCTTCGCGATTATCATGTTGTTGTTTAAAACTTATTCTTTCATCTTTGAAATCTCTACTATGACCTCTTTACGTTCTCTCCTCTTTTTACATGAGAGTTATGATGAGAGTGTCGATAATGAAGCCTACGAGAAGCAAGCTGATGATAATAATAACGATAAAGACAGGAAATGGAACACAGTACTGTTGGTTATGACCGTCCTCTTTATGATATCTCCTAGGATTTGAACTCTGTCCTATAAGGTAGTGAAATATGTTAATGGCTACCTTTGTAAATTACGATTAACTGAACCTGTGAGAACTTTAGTGTTTATCAAAGGTTTAAGTCTATAGTATTTAAGGAGTGTAAATTGTTGATCCCGCGGCACAATAAAAGCTCAAGCAGCTACAATTCTTGAAATCGATAAATAATGAACAACAAAAATCATTGATCTTTATATTACTGTCGGCCACTCCTGTAAAACATAGATAAAAACTACGCCCAAAATATTGGCTCTCATTAGATGTTGATCCTCTACAAAACTTAAGATCCACAATGGACGATTACCTTCATATCTGTGTCACTGCTACAAATACACTAAACTATATGCAACAGAAGACCATTTGACTGATTGGTAAAGGTACACCTACTAACACGTTAAAATCTCTAATCCACAGACGAAGTTTTCTAACTTTTCCTATTCTATCATTAAAACAATTTAAACAATATCCTCTGCTCATCATAGCTAGCCGCCAATTGCATACCACTTTACTCAGACTCATCTTACAAACCTGTTTTTCTCTTCATCACACCTTCATCTCGCTTCATCTCACTTCATCTCGCTCACAAGCCCATACTAAACCACTATTCCTAAACCTTTCTCCGTAAAACGTTGACTTTCTGGAATATCATTTGTTACCAAATTTGTTTGTTTTGTTTTTTCTGCAAATGTCGACATAATCTCTCCGTGTGGTAAATTGTAAATGAAAACAGAGGTGTTACCTGAAGAATATTAAATTCCATTTCAGAAATTGAGATAAGAACGTGTTTTAATAAAAACAAAATTATACAATTTGATATAAACGAGGAATTGATCAATAAAAATTATTACAAGCGAACATATCAAACACGTACAGACAGAAACACAAAGATTCGGGAGATACACAAATTGAAAATTCTGTAAACAGATCTAGTTAGAGAACAAAAATTGGTAGAAAGTCCTTGCAGGAGCTAAAAAGTTATATATATTAACATTAATTAGATTGAGCAATCATATTTGGGAAGGAAAGTGAATTTCCTCAAACGAAAGCTATATGTTTCACATAACAGGAACATTAACGCGCTAAACAATGAGCGAACAATTAAGAAAAACAGCACAACACATGCCTACCTCTATTGTCACTCCAAAGACCAACAACTGGAAATAAATTATTTCAAATTATTTGGATGAATACTCAGTAATCCACAGAATTGCGCAGAATAGTGAACAAAAATAAGTAACAACAGGAGAAACAATACAATACATACCGCTACTGTTACTCAAAACTGGAAACATATTACAAAACATTTGGATGAATAATCTGCACATCCTCCACAAATACCTTTAAGAAATCTGCAACCAAATATTAAAAGACAGTGTATTCATAGTCTGTTTAGGATCTAACTATATCTAACATATCTTCGAGTAGCCTGAACATATCAACTAAAGTATATACATCTTTCTGTATAAAAATGTGATTTGAGCAATAAAACAGAAATATATACAAAAACAGAAATTACTGATGCAGAGACTAAATTGTGGTGATAAATATTAATGCTCTTGGAGAAAACGTAAATACCGAAACTTCCTATTTGCAGTCGTCGAAATAATCCCCGTTCTTGCACATATGCTTTTTGCTCGCACTGTCGCGACGCTAAACCCGCTTTCTCTAGATTGGCTTGTGTCATATTTCTGACAGTAATGTCATTGAATTCCCTGCAGCTCTTTCTTTCTTTGACTGTTTTTCTTTATTTATTCAAGCAGTTGACACATCTCTGTCGTAATATCTTCTTCTTATTTCGACAGAAAAATAAAATATTTTTAACACTGTCAAAATGAAGTATTCGAGGCCTAACTCCTGCTATGAACTGGAAATAATAATGTAGTGATATAGCGTGCTTTGTAGGAATATAATGAAAAGAAGGAATGGACAAAAATTTATAGCAAATATTACTTCACATTGTTACAGTTACATTCGCACTCCTATGGACATGGATTCGCCGTTCATTATAAATAATGACTATATGCTCGTATAAATTCTGGAGAAGATAGCGGAGCCGCAATTGATGTCAGGCAAAAACATAAACCCAGCATGTTTTATTGAAAGTGTGTGTGTTTATGTTTCTACATCAATCTGCACCACAAGTGGAAGAAATGAACGTTTTCTCTTCAGCTCTGCCTACAGGTTAGTCAAGCCTGTTTGTCATCTATCCTAGTTTTCATTATCAATTATTGAAATTCATGCCTGTATGTGTAACAAATATACATACAATCCAATGAAGGAAGCTCTAGAAAGAGTAGCCAAATTTCCTTTACATTTCACCTTACTGTATTTAAAGCGGCTGAATGTAGTGGATAAAGTAGTCATGTGTACAATTTGCAAGAAAATATGACGAGATGGTCACGGCCAGAAATCCCATCGAGTGATGAACATTTGATAAAAAGAGACAAATAAAACCTTAGTCTAAAATAACGCGTGACATAAATTCAAAAATAGTGAACGTGCGAGAAGCAGATTTCAGAATCTGTATAAATTTCGTGTGTTCTCCAGTACAATTTTCCTCCAACTACAAATGGACATTTACCAAAACTACAAATATACACCATATATTACAAATCGTAAGAATACTAACAATTATTAAAACTAGAAGTATTGTTACTGTCTTCTTTTCTAACAGCACATTTCCGAACAATATACGAACGAGATAAGTCGCATAAAAATACAGATATATTGCTAAAAAAATTAAATACCTTTATTGAAGCCAAAAAAAATGCCATCAACACGCAATTCGTCACATCGTAATAGTTCATGGAATTTTTTTTTTTGTTTTTTTTTTTGTTTTTTTTTTTGCAAAACCAATTGACATCACCTTAAATTCCTGCTTACATGCCAATGGGTTGTTAAAAGCTAAATAATGCCGTAGGCCTTATAAAATCAAAGATGGCACAAATAACATTCGAACGCTAAAAGAGAACGGTAGAATACTAAAAATGCAGTTTGAATGAAGCTTTTGCACACTTGTCGAGGCCGAATTCCATATTTATGTCATCGCTGAATTTTTTCACAGTTACTAGTAGCCCTTTCAGATCCTTGTTATCTACATTTAATTTCAGGTCATCCATGTAGAGCAAGTGTGAGATGGTCTTGTCAAACATTTTATAACCGTGATTTGTTCTATTCAACTCGTGAGACAAAGGAATTGTTGTTGTTGGCTTGCTCTACTCTCAAGCCAATTCCGATTTCTCTGACATATTTCTCGAACTTGGTTGATAGTGCTCTGGGTGCATCCCTCTCAAAAGGATGTTGAACGAAACACATATGTTTCCAGAGGTGAATTATTCAAACTTCAAAGAATTCCTCTCAACACATGGCTATGATGCTCCCCCACTACTTCTGCTCGTGATCAGAGATACACATATCGTCAACCACCAAGGGACATGCTCAACTGGTTAAGGTCAAACAACTGACAAGCAAATCTGTGGTATTGAAGAGAATATTTGCACTAGCCCATCTTTTACATCAAGGCGAAACATGTACGTGATAACATTTCCAATCAGTTAAGATCAGAAGCCATGAGAGCCAGAGCCTGGTATCGGGGCATTTATTATTATTATTATTATTATTATTGTTTACAAAGTTTAGAACGGGGGTAGTAACACTAGGTTATTTTTTGCGATGACGTATTTTAACAGCATTGGGCAGTGGGTGTAATGCTGCAAGTAAAATATCTTAACAATAGTCTTGTTGCAAGGAAAAAAGAATCTTTCTTATTATCTGTTAATAGCATATGCCATACAAGTAAGCGAACGTTTTTGTAGTATACTCCTTTCTCAAGTCCTTCAATTCTTTTATATTGATCTTACGTTAACGTAGAAACATAGATCCATACCTAACACTTTATTATCCGTTATTTTCAAAATAACTACCTCCATAAATGCTTCTCAGCTCGATGGTTCAATAGCAGGTCTTGTCTTTCCTTGTTTTTTTATTATTATTTTTAGTTTTCAAATAAAGTGGATCTCCATTATCCTAGCTTCGATTGAAATTGGAGTGTCTCACTAAAATTTTTACCTTGAATTTTATTCCTCTTTTCTTTCTGTGGATGAAGAATACGTTGCCATATAGAAAATTAGATGTCTTTCTCAAATTTAGTCTTTGCTGCTTTTCATTACTTTGATATCAATAAAATAAGCATCTACGATAGATTGGAATATATTCCTCCTACTAAAAAGGATCCTTGATGTACAGAAATAATGAAAATGTTTCGAAAGGTAACGTCGTTGCCATAAACGCTTGAGCGTCTAACATGCTTTAGCGAGTCCCATAACACATTGAATACTGTGGGTACAAAAGTGCAATACAGCCAACCGGCACTCGCAATGGACACACTTGACATGGTGGAGCACCTGGGATGTGACAGTTGGAGGAAGAAAGAACTGCGCTAGCAACCGGCTGGTATTCATTTACAGCTGAGTAAACTGGGACAATGTGAAACGAAGTGCCTTACTCAAAGGCACAACGTGCCCCCATCCCACTCGGTCCGGAAACTGAACCCTCGGCCTTATGATCACAAGCTTAACAACCTAACCACTAAAGCACGCGCATTCGTCCCATAGGTATCACAGGAGATTCAATAGAATAATTTATCCTTAATATTAAGGGGAGCTGGCAGAGTTGTTAGCATGTCGGACAAAATGCTTAGCAGTGGTTCTTCTGGCTTTACGTTCTTAGCTCAAATTCTGCCCAGGTCGACTTTGCTTTTCATCCTTCAGGATCGATAAAATAAGTACCAGCTGAGTACTGGGGTCGATGTAATCGACTAATCTCCTCCCTCGAGCTTGCTGGCCTTGTGCCAAAATTTGAAACCAATATTAAGTGGAGTCGGCAGAATCGTTATCACACCGGACAAAATGCTCAACAGAATTTCTTCCGGCTTTGTTCTTAGCTCAATTCCTACCGATGTCGACTTTGCCCTTCATCCTTTTGGAGCCGATAAAATAAGTACTCGTTGAGCACTGGGGGTCGACGAAATAGACTGGCTCCTCCACAGAAATATCAGATTTTGTGCCTACAATAAAAGGAATATCAAGAGTAAATTATTTACCCAGCCCTCTCGAAGTTATATATCCAAGATAATAGGGGGTGGGGCGTTAAACTCATAAGAACTACAAGCTAATGTAACACGAGTCCAGTTTTCATCAAAGCTCTGGTAAGTTGTTTGGAGCCTTGCAGTTTCTACTTGTAGATGAAACTGTTCAAGATTAACTCCCTTGAGCACGATATATGCATCCCATCACTGAAAATGAGATATGAACCGCTAGACTCCTCATCAGTTTCTTTGTTATACTATGATTCCAACAACCTACGACTTATATCACATGCTTTATGGCATTCGGTTTAGGTACCTCCCTATTTCGAGTTCAAATCCAGTTAGCAGTGACTTATTTTGTATTAGTTTGTCAAAGAGGCTAATAATATCTTCCCAGACAAGCAAACTGTTGATGATAGAAGGAAAACAAAAAACAAGAAACAAATAACGGTAATAAATAACAACAATGTGTTGTGCATCAAAGGAATCAAACCAACCACTTGTCCCTTAGATAAAAATTATAAATAGGTGCAGGCATACCTGCGTGGTTAAGAAGCGACCATGCTGTTTCGGGTTCAGTCCCACTGTGCGGCACCTTGAGCAAGTGTCTTCTACTATAACCCCGGGTTGATCATTGCCTTATGAGTGAATTAGGGAGATAGAAACTGTGTGGAATCCCGTCAAATACATGCATACATACAAATTAATATTAATATTTAGCAGAAACAACAGAGTGACTCAATGGTCAAGAGTTCCATGCGTTATCAAACTAGTTTGATAAGTGCCAACGCACGAAACCCTCGGCCCTTGGGTCACTCAGTTACTTTTGCTAAAGATTAATAAAAAATATATACAGGTGTTTATATTTATATATGTCTGGTTATGTTTGCACTGACGAGTGGACAGCGTTGACCATGAAATCGTTTCGACATGCAACTGGACCTTTTCAAAAGAACTTCTGCGCGTCTGTATATTTTGATAAAGTAGTTTGATTTTAGCGTCTCTCTCCGGCCTGTGGCTTTATTTATAGTAACAGCCCTTAATGTAATAGTGTATTTTAAAAAATTATATACTTAGTATTAATTTTTTTACCTTGATTGGTTTTATACTCTGGCTTCTTCATAAAATCTTATATAGATTTTTTCTTTATATTTAATTGATATATGTGCGTGTGTGTTTATATATGTGTGTGTGTGCGTGTGTATGTATGTATGTACGTATGTATGTATGTATGTATGTATGCATGCATGTATGTATGTATGTATGCACGTGTGTGTATGCATGTATATATGTGCGTCTCTATTTTTGTGTTTGCCACACACACACATAACCGCTTTCAACCGGTGTTAGTTTGTTTGCGACACTCGTAACTTAGCGGTGCGGCCATGGCCGGGTGCAATTTATATAAAAGAAAAATAATTACTAGAATCGATTTGTCCAACTAAAACCCTCCAAAGCGGCGCTCCAGCATGACCGCTGCCCAGTGACTGAAACAAGTACTTCAGGAAAAAGAATAAGAAGACAAAATAATATTAGATACTCTGGAATTCCTATAGACTTTTATTTATTTATCTATTTCGTATGGGGTGAACTAGTATCTAAAAATTACATTCCAAAATATATTTGCATAACTGAAATTCTCTTTTTGCTGTTTCCTTCATTTTTCTTTTATTTTTCTGCTTTTTCTTGTACTTCTTATTGTCTAAGTACTGTTTCTACTAGAACTGCTGCTAAAACTACTTCTGCTGGTTTTTAAGATCTACTACAACTGAAAACTGAGGCTTTTTATTACCAGCAGCACCATGACAAAAACAACCAGCGTTCTTCTTCATTCTTCATTCTTCTTCGTCTTTATTCTTCTTCTCCTCCTCTTCTTCCACTGTCTTCTTTTACTTCTTCTCTTCCTCCTCCTCCCCATCATCATCATCATTATTATCTTTGTTCTCTTCCTCCTCTTTCTTTTTTTCCTCTTTCTCCTTCTCCTTCCTCTTCTGCATTTGTTTCTTTCTCTCGTTTTGTTTCTTCTTCTCCTCTTCCTCCTCCTTCTTTTTGTCCTCTTCTTCTTCTTCCTCTATCTCCTCCTCTTCCTTTTCTACCCTTCTTCCTCCACATTATCATCATCATCATCATTGTTCTCTTCCTCCTCTTTTCTTTTTCTCCTTCTTTTCCTTTTCTCTTTCTTCATCCGCTTCTTTCTCGTGTTTTTTCCTTCTTCTTCTACACCTCCCCATCATCATCATCATCATCATCTTTGTTCTTCTCCTCAACTTTCTTTTTCCTCCTCTTTCTCCTCCATCTTAATCTTCTTAATCTTTCTTTTTCTTCTCCTCCTTCTCCTTCTTTTCCTTCTCCTCCTCCTTCACCTCTTCTATCTTCCTTAATCCTCTCCTTTTTCTGCTCTCCATTCCCATCTTCTTTTCCACCATTCCTTTATTCTACCCCTACACCACTATATATTTTGTCTTCTCTTACTTTCGTGTCCCCTATCTATTTTCTTCTCTTCATTCTTACTCCACTTGGCCTTTCTTTTTATTTATCAAATCTTATCCCCCTTCCTTTTATGTTTCTGTTTTTCTTTTACTTTTCCCTGTTCCTCTTCTTTAAGCTCTAATCTTATAATCATTTTTCTCTTACGTATTCACAATCTAATAATAATAATAATAATAATAATAATAATAATAATAATCTTTTCTACTACAGGCACAAGGCCTGAAATTTGTAGATCACAACAACCTCAATACTTGACTGGTGCTTAATTTATCGACCCCACAAAAAGGATGAAAGACAAAGTCGACTTCGGTGGAATTTGAACTCAAAATACTGCTAAGCATTTCGTCCAGCGTGCTAACGATTCTGCCAACTCACCGCCATCTAATAATAATAATAATAATAATAATCCTTTCTACTATAGGCACAAGGCCTGAAATTTTGAGGGAGGGGACTAGTCGATTACATCGATCCCTGTGTTTCACTGGTACTTAATTTATCGACTCCAAAAGGATGAAAGGTGAAGTTAAATTTGTGGAATTTGAACTCAGAACGTAGCGACGGGCGAAATACCGCTAAGCATTTCGTCCAGCGTGCTAATGATTCCGCTTTAATATTAATAATAATAATTTTTTTATTAGCTACAGAGGCAAGCATACCATTACCACTGCTACCGCCACCACCACTAACTACTCCACTACAGGCTACTACTACTGCTAGTCGTGACTATTCTGTCATTTTATAGATCAGGAACTACATTGTCCAATGTGGCCTTCTTTTTTTTTTTAATCGGTAGGATGTGATTTAGGAAAAATTTGGCTGTTATTTCTAGCAGGTCCAGTAACTGTGCAGAAGCTCTTTCGTTGGTTCGTTTAGTTAGTTGTTAGGCATATAGCGGGCAGATGTCCCTAGAATAAATAGTAAGTTTTTTTCCCCACCTCCAAAAAAAAACCCAGAGAATTTATTTTCCCTGTCTAATACGAATGCATCACCCGCCAATATCAAGAATACGGCTGGTTCTGTATACAGTTTGGGTTGAATCGGTCGTTGATATTGGCTGGGGCATCTTACAAAGCAGGATACGAACTGCTAACATCTTTGCTAGCTTTGTGTCTCGCAACAAATATACCAGGTTCTCTAGATATCAATATAGATGGACTCTCTCGTCGAAGACGTGTGAATTCTTCCTTTTTAAATCGATCCCAGGACTTATTCTTGTAAGCCTAGTACTTATTCTATCGGACTATCTTGCCGGACTGCTAAGTGACGAGGACGTAAACACACCAGCATCGGTTGTCAAGCGATGTAGGGGGGACAAATACAGACACACAAACATATACATACACACACATATATATATAAATATATACGACGAGCTTCTTTCAGTTTCCGTCTACCAAATCCACTCACAAGGCTTTGGCCGGCTCGAGGCTATAGTAGAAGACACGCACCTATGGTGCCACGCAGTGGAACTGAGCCCGGAACCATGTGGTTGGTAAGCAAGCTACTTACCACACAGCCACTCCTGCGCCTATATGTTCAGCTTCTACCGAACAACCTACACAAATGATTTGTTTATAGTGATCAAATATTCGTGCTCACCCATTCCATCAAATTGAAGTTGTCTGAACAGATGCACGATGCGTCACGCGTCAGGTATTGAAGTGATAGCAGAGCAACGCGAGATGAAGTGTTTTGCTCAAGAACACAACGCACTAACTTGTCTAGGAACTGAAACCACGATTTCGCGATCGTGTGTACAACACCCTAACCACTAGGCCATGCGTCCTCATTAACCTGTATAGCTCTATACCTCGATACTAATATATCTCGATACCGTTATGCTTATATACATGGATATCAATATACCTAGATACCATGATACCTATATACCTAGATATCAATATACTAATATACCTGGGAACCAATATACCTAGATACGAACATACTTATATACAGCAAGATACGTATATATATATCAACCTACCATTTACCTAGAGCCCAATATACTTAAAAACCAATATTAGCTACATATCAATATACTTTGGTACCAATATTAATAATATACCAATATAATTAGATATCAATATTGACATATCTAGATATCAATATATAAATTTACTGATATATATCAAAATATGAAGAACCCAAAATGTCTAAGTATGAAGATATCTAGTTATCAACATACCTAGATACTCAGATACATAAATACCAAAGTACCTGAGATATCAAGAAATCTAGATATCTACAAGCTTAGATATCAATATACTTATATATCTTGATACCAGAATATCAATATACTTATACACCTATAATGTTATACCAAGATATCAAGATACTTTTATGTAAGCATTACTCGCATTACGGAAACGTTGTGTTTCTGAAAATCTTGCTGTAACGAAGGATTCGTATTACGAAATGTATTCCCCATTGACTTCCATGAGCTTACACGTAACATGAAAGTCAATGAACAGAAGATTTCTAGTTAAAAAAAACTCCGCATTACTTCCATACGCGAATTTTTCGTAACGCGTGTAATGTCTGTATCTAGACGCCAATACATCGATATACCTAAATACCATTTTCCCAGCAAGTATACATTCATTATTTCTAGTTAGAGAATTCTAAAATGAGAAAGATAAGTGCCGTGTGTGTGTGTGTGTGTGTGTGTGTGTGTGTG
>NC_068984.1:37729307-37737806 GCF_001194135.2 Octopus bimaculoides
AGACTGCTTGTTTTAACTTCCTGGATTTTGTGTAACTCATTTTTACCTATGAATCGCAGTGAGAGACGGGTGACTCGGAGTGGTCACTCGATTGCTAGAAATAGCAGCCAAATCTCTCTTAAATCACACCGCAGCATTTTAAAAGACGAAGAATTAATTAAATAATATATAGTCCTTTATTGCCCACAGGAGGCTAAACATAGAGGAGGGAAAAAAAGGACAAAGGGATTAAGTCGATAATTCGACTCGAGTGCATAATTGGTATTTATTGAATCGACCCCGAAAGGATGAAAGACAAAGTCGACCTTGGCGGAATTTGAACTCGCCCGGCGTGCTAACGATTCTGCCAGCTCGCCGCCCTATGAATTAAATTATATAGCCTTGGATATGTTGTACTTGGGGAAATGATAGATTGGTCTCGGTTGGAAGGCCTTCAAAGAAAGTCCTACTGTCTGGTCAAAGTCGATGTGGCCACTTCTGTTTACAAAAATACAAGTTATGATTTATTCTATTTATTTACTTGATCTATTTAAACGCCCGGATAAAGTTAGAAGAATAAACAACTACAAAATCCCAAAAACTAAAAGAGAAAAAGAAGCGAGAAAGAAGTACAGATGAATAAGTGAAATGTTCCTGTTTGTATAGTCTCTATGAATTGAAAGATCTTATTTATTATAGGTGGATCTCTAAAGAATAACCTGCAACACCAGCCTTGGTAGCCTTTTTAAGCCATTTTTAAAATGTCCGCTCTCTTAGACTGATAAGACTGGTGAATTTTTTTTACATAGGAAGAAATAATGTAAGGTTTTGTCCATAAGAACCTTATAAAATAATATTTTAAGTAGAGTTACTTCCCTTACACGCTTTTGCTTTCGTTCCATTTTCAAATCACTTAACACAAATAAACCGTTGAGCTGGCACACTCGGTAGCATGTCAGGAAAATGCTTGGTGACATTTCTTGCGGCTCTTCCCGTTGTGAGTTCAAATTCTGCCGAGGTCGACTTTGCTTTTCACCTTTTTGGGGTAGATGAAACAATACCAGTCAAGTATTAGAGTCGATGCAATCAACTGACCCTTTCCCCTCAAAATTGCTGACTTGGTACCAAAATTAGAAATGCTTAACACGAATATATACTCCTCTGGATTTTATTACTTAACGTAAGGATTTCAAATTACACTGAGTTTGATATTTCTTTTCATTTCTCCAGGATTTGTATACTAGAACACCAACACTTGCGTTACGAAAGTGCCACATTCTTAAAAAATACAGCCGTAATGTGGAATTTTTTAGAACATATTTCTCATAACCTCTACGTAACACCGAAGACAATGAACATGTGCTTCGTGTTACGGAAATCCACATTACAACAATATTTTCTACAATGCAGGGACGTTGTTATCTTTTTTCTTCTTATATATAAGGGTTATTATATACCTTTTTTTTTTTTGTCATAGTTTGCCAGTGTTACATGGGCGCTGAAATTAATTTAATAGATAATAAATAGTTACCAGGCAACTACATCCCTCGCCTACAACAATTGGCTTTGTACATAAATATGAAATCATTTTTTACTGGGCCCAGAGAGGGAACCTCTAAGTGCTCGTTCAACCAGCAAGAAATAGCATCCGAATACCTTCAAATCACACTCTTAACAAAAAGGAAAAAAAACATTGAAAAAAATATTGTCATCGATATACGAAATTACGGTATGGTCGTTGCTGGAACGCTTTTAGTCATACATCTCTTTAATCTTCTAGAGCTAAACAACAACAACAATGAATCAGTATTTATAACAAAATGTTAGAACAGAGACCGAATTGTTTTGCAGCATTTAATTTCGTTTCCAGTTTCGGTTTTGCTGGTCATTTCTTCTGGGGTGACAAAAAGCAGTAGTAATATATTCGTATCGAATCAGTCAGTTGTATCATTCTCTTAAAGCAACCCTTGTGCCTAAAGACAGAATCGATTATTACAAAACTGACGCCATTTGCCCAAATGCTATGAGTGATGGCGGCGATCGGGTATTGAACAAGTCATTGGTCGGTAGGGCATGTTCTGTGACCAGCGCTACGCTAATGTTATCTTTAGTCAAGGCACCGAACTCTAAACAGACCAAATTTACTCAATTACCTGTAATTTACCGATAGACCAGCATTTTACATCTGCTTAAACACAACAGAAAGCAATGTTCTATATTAGCTTTATGGATGCTTATCGTTCAGAAAAGATTAAAATTTTTTATAAGAATAATATTTATATAAATACCAGTAATCTAAGGCAGCGAGCTAGCACAATCGTTAGCACGTAAAACAAAATGCTTAGCAACATTTCGTCCGTCTTTACATACTGAGCTCAAATTCCGCCGAGGTCGACTTTGTCTTTCATCCTTTCGGGGTCGATAAAATAACTACCAGTTAATCACTGGGGTTCGATGTAATCGACTTATCCCTCCTCCAAACTTGCTGGCCTGATGCACATTTGGAATGAACGTAAGTACCAGTAATAAATTGATTTCAAAGTTAGGCACAAGGTCAACAGTTTCGGATGAGGGAGTTAGGTCGATTACATCGACCCCAGTGCTCAACTGGTAATTATTTTATCGACCAAGAAAGGATGAAAGGCAGAGCGCTAACGATTCTGCCAGCTCGCCGCCCTAAGTACCAGTAATATATTAAGATCGATCCAGTTGACGTTATCCTTCCTATTAAATAGACCTTTTATCTAAAGATGAAATCAATCATTACAAATCTCATAGATCAGTCGAATGCTACAGACGTTAATCAACTTGGTGATTCGTAAGAATGCAAAGCGACGATTAAAACCAAATTTATCCTCTTACTCCCACTCCTGTCTTTCTCTCTAATTATTAATAATGAATAAAACAATACAACTTTAAAGTAGTCACTCATATTATTTTTAAAATTTTCCATAATCCCAAAAGAATATAAATAAGAATCAATATTGCACCGAATCACTCACTAACCGAGAGAGACAGACAGACCTTTAATTGACATTACATTTTGTTTGGCTTCAATACAGTTAGCTGTTGAATAATCCAACAGAGTTAAATGTAAATAGGTACCACCGGTGAGGGGTAGTTCGAGTCCGTAAGAAATGTAAAATGTGACTCGTATTTCTTTGGTGTGCTGGGTTAAGATTTTGTCTTTTGGTTAGACATAAAGCTAATCGCTTCAATTATGTTTTTCATGTTATTAAGTAAATATATGAGTGCCAATTTTCTTCTATAATTAAAAAATAGTTGACGCCTTCCAATCTCTGAACATCAGTTTATTTCATTTTTTTTGTTTTTCGTTTTGTTTTTCTTTTTGTCTTTTGCTTCTTTGTTTGGTTTGGGGGATTTTTTTTTCCTTTTTGTACTCAATATTTCTAATTGAGTATTCTCCAATTACTTCTGTAATTGTACCTTACTTAGTGTTACGTTAAACTATGTGCATACTGAATTGTTGCAGCGGGGAACGGCTCTGTAGGCCCGATGTTAATGTATGTCTACAGTGACTGGGTAAATAGGAGTCCCAGTGCAATACTTTACCCGAAGACTTATAATCATGTTTAGGTGACCTTGACCTTACATATTCTCTAGCTGACTTAGAGCATTCATTTCTAAGTTAATTTGATGTAAATAAACTTGAGTGAAAAAAATATAAATATAGGAAATATTTTCCGGGTATTTCATTTCATTTTCCCCCCTCCCAGTAAAACCAATAAATTCTTTTTTTTTTCTTTTTTTCTTTTTTGTCATTGATTCAAAGCACTCCAGTCGACCAATTCAAATTGTATTCTTTGCTACCTGGACTAAACCAACATATCTCTAAGTTATTCTCCTACAAGGATTTGAACTCAATGGTCCCAAATCCAATTACACTCTCTTGCCTTTTCTTCGAACTGTAATACAGGATATATATATATATATATATATAATAACTGGTTCGTCAAGTGAGTCAAAAAAGATTAAGTATCTTAGGCAGTGAAATATCACCATAAATAAAATATGAATGAATGGTGTTGGCTTTGTGGTCGACTCAACCAAGTGTGATTTTCAGGAATGAGCAATAAATGCTATAACATTTTGTTAGAGATCCTAGGCAGAAATTGAATTAGCAAGGGTATTTAAATCACTTTCCATCATAATTTCTTTGAAAACTATATCAACCTACGCGCACGTCCAAGACATTTTATTTGGTCGTAAAGTTATGGAAGATCGACCTCGGAATTATGAAATGCATTGCAGCTCTGGCAGTACTTGATCTTATAAAACAAAATATTATAACTATGAAATAAAGAACCCGGTGCTCTGCGTTTTCTAAATACAGTAATCACTCGCCATATCACGCCTCAGTACATCGCGGATTTTTCAAGCTAATATATGTAAATTCAAATCGTGGACTCCTCAGTATATCGCAGGTTTCTGCGGCCAATAGGTATTCATATTTTTTTTAGATATTATTTCTGTGGTAAAAAAAAAAAAAGCATTTTCACGCCTAAAAATAAATTAATAAATAAAAATACAGTACAGTACTGCACTGAATAACACATTAATTAAAATATATTA
Source organism: Octopus bimaculoides (assembly GCF_001194135.2). Taxonomy (NCBI): domain Eukaryota; kingdom Metazoa; phylum Mollusca; class Cephalopoda; order Octopoda; family Octopodidae; genus Octopus; species Octopus bimaculoides. The sequence continues at coordinate 37,733,880 of NC_068984.1, forward strand.
AAAGAAAATACGTAATGTACAGTAGATGAATGAACAAAGAATCGCACATACTGCATGGAAAACGAAACTCGGGAGGCGAGTGTGTGGTGTTGTTTTGCATTTGTGTGCAAAATTGTGAATTTATTTGAAGCCCTACGATGTCGCCCAAGCATTCTGCACCTTCTAAGGTTTCTGACAGTGAACCCAAGCGCCAGAGGAAGACGCTTACTATAGCAGAGGAGGTGAGACTCCTCGACTTGCTTAGGGAAGAGAGAAGGTATGCAGATGTATGCCGGCAAAAGAACTTCAGAGAATGGCGAAAGATTGGGACACCCAGATGATTCGTGTGTTGCAATTCAGAAATGTAATCGACGAAGCCATGGGAGTTTATAAAAACCTCCTTACACAGAAGAAAAGGCAGCGCTAGCAACTGCCCATCACTATGTTCCTTACCCGCAAAAAAAAAAAAGACACGGGTACTCCTAAGAGTTTGGGGAGAGTTTATAAAAGCTTAAATATGTAAAAATAATAAAATGAATATATACAAATTATGAAAATAATTTTAAAAAATATACAGTACAGTGCTGTTTCTACTTTGCGGATTTTCACCTATCGCGTGGAGTTTGGGAATGGAATACCCGCGATAGTCGAGAGACTACTGTACACCTGAAGATTAACGAATATGGTTATGAGATAAATTCCCACACTCAAATATCCGAATAAACTGTGTATTTGACAACCAGTTAGTATGTTCATTTAACTGTTATAAATGCAGATAATGAAGGAATCCTATTTGGAACAGACGAATAGAACATACAGAAAAGAAAATCTATGCTTTTTTGACGTTATGTAACTAGATTTTTAAATAGGCAAAGACGAAGTCAAGGGAGACTACTTTTAAATGTTAAAGTAGCCTCCCTTGAAAGAAATATTATGGTGAGTAAGCAACTATAAATTATTTTGAACTTCTTGAGAATTTATATTAAACCAACTTTGCAGACAGAGAGTGTGGGACAGACTATTGTCTGCATATTAACATATTAGTGAACAATTCCAGACAAATTTAAAGATAGTAGGTAGTGAACTGGCACAAATGTGTGTCGGTCACAGCACCTGCGATATTCAGTTACGGCCCTTTAATTCTCCCACAGAAATCAACTTTACTTTTCAGCCCTTTAGACATCAATAAAATAAAGTATTAGCCTTCATCGACTGGGATCGATTCCTAAAATACATCGAAGGCGAGAACAGAATTATAACACAAGATAAGACAAAATTTAAGTCACTTCGATTGGTTGTTTTAATTTTGAATACGAATTAATTTTATCGAAAATCTCAGTTATAAAAATAATTCTTTTCTTGAATAGTTTGTAAATTTTGTTCTAATCAGTGGTTTTTATTTGTCTTGTGGATTTTTATGGTTGGGGGCTGTTAATTACAAATGTGTGTGTGTGTGTGTGTGTGTGTGTGTGTGTGTGTGTGTGTGTGTGTGTGTGTGTGTGTGTGTGTGTGTGTGTGCGCGCGCGTTTTGTTTTGGGGGTTTTATAGACCATATCTCAAATGGAAGTTTTCGTTTTGTTTTATTTTATTTTCGTTTTCTGTCTGCATTGCATAAGTGACTAAACTAACACCCAACCGGGCCAACATGATACAGGCAACCCTAGTGTATTTGTACAACTAACTAGCAGTAGCACACAGGGACAGATAAATACTTTAGGTAATGGACGAGATTGTTATAAGATCACTTTGGTAGTTGCGGACCCCTGGTTCTTGAAGGTATCTTTCAATAAGAGGCTTATGTAAAACCTGGGGAATCATTCAATTTCTGGTTTTCCCAGCCAATGCTGGGCCATATCTGATTGGCTGAAATTCAAAAATATTTCAATTCTTAAAGTTTCGTAGTTACTTTATTCTTAATTTCTCCAAAGAGTTTGCTATCTTTAAGTTCAAATACTTATATCTGCGGGACTGCTAAGAAAATACAAAAATAAACTTGAATATTCTAACTAAGCGAAACGAATATGTAAATGCTCAAAAGTCATTCATTAATTGAAAATATATTGATTTAATTTTCTCTTCGGTGAAATTTTTGAAATATATTTTTATAACTACTTAGGGGTCTTTCCATATTAATTATTCGACTTGCCTCAGGGTTAGTCTTATTCCTGGTAGAGTATATATGGGTAGTAGGTTATTACCTGTAACCTTAGATATCGACATTATTTCTCTAAGCCATCAAATGTTCAAGTCCCTCCTGATTACCTTTCTTTTTCTTCAGAAGCAAACCTCCCGTAGAAGTTCTACAAGAGATTCCATTCCAATCTCCTTTCCCGACATGACCATTTCAAAATTCATAGTCTCTGGTGCACCAACTACTACAAATTTCATGTTCCAAATCTTCAGAATCTCAAATTTTAAGGGGTTGTATTTTTTCCACTGTTCATCTACTTTCTTCGCAATCCTAAGTATCAAATGAGCATGATAGATCAGTTAACAAGCAAATTTGATTTTCTTTGTCTATCTCTGTAATTTTACTTCAAACTCCCCCCCCCCATTCCTATCATTATTGTTGTTATCGTTTTGGAGTTTGTTATTTTTTCTCGAAATCTTTCTTAAGATCCAACCAATTTGAAATGTCTTTTATAGAAGTGTGACAATATGATAATTATTTTTTGCAGATTATTTTATTAAGTTACTTTAAAACATCATCATTAAAGTTAAAAATAAAATAATAACAGATTATTTAATAAGTGACTTTTAAATATTTACGTATTCGTTCCGCTTACTCTGAATACCCATGTCTATTTTTATATCAATCCTCGGATTGTTTGGTTTACTCGTTAGACCCGCAGCTATATGTACCTAAAACCAAATATAACCCGGCAAAATCTATGATTTTCATAATTAGCATTAAAAATTACATCTGTGTAAAAAAAATTTCAAAACAATAGCACCGGGTATGTGAAACCGAAAAGACCTCATATAAGCTATATATTTATATATATAAATGCCTAAGCACACGCGTAAACAGTTGTCAAAACACGAGCGACATAAATTTGTTACCTCCCTTTGAAATTCGTGTCATTTAGTAGCAAGTGAAATCCGCTAGAGGACTCTTGCGTCTTCCTCTTTTAATAATTTTCTGATCATGGCAACTGGTAAATCTTTAAGAAAGGATCATAAATTATCAGAAAATTTGGCATTACTGCCATCTGAACAGAAAGAATTCGAAAAATTTGCTAATGTCGAGTCTTCTAAAGTAAGCCATTTTAATTAAATAATTATTTTATCGTAAATCTTTTGAATGTTTGACTGTCAGCACGTGGGGCACTGCCTACATAAACATATTATTGTGTAATAAATTGTTCGTAGCAATTATCTATTAATGTTTTTTTGTTAATATTGTCTCTAAATGCTATTCTCTGTAAATCTTGCTTGTTTCATAATCTTCGAAATCAAAACCAGTAGAAATTACAAGTTTCCTTAATATTTTGCTTCCTTTCCTTTTACTGGAAAAGACGGTGTATGCTGAGTTTGTGATTAAAATCAACATTAAAGCAAATACTTGTCGAAGTGGAACAAGTTTTATCGAGTTGTGATAACCAAGTTGTTTATTAGTGGCTGGAATTTTTAAATTGTCGTGCTTTGATATTTATTTTAACCTAGAGAAGTTTCTTATCCCCGCGAAAATTATGAACATAATGTAACAACTAAGGAACTTCGATGGACATAACTACATATTTCTGTCACCCCCACCTATAACTTTCAGAAAAATGGATATTTTTTAATGAAATTTTCTACGAATATGTAACTAATGCAGTTTCACACCTCTCTTTGAAAAATGCATTCGGTTCCTTATGCATTTTTTTGAAAAGTTTTTTTTTCAGATTCCAACGTTTTAGATGTCGGAGATTACGAATGTACAAAAAAAAATTAATTCCACCAACA
>NC_068984.1:37738156-37750528 GCF_001194135.2 Octopus bimaculoides
AAACGGAATCATGCTTATTATAGAGATTATGTAACAAGTTATACTTTACACTTCTATATTTAACTGTGCACGTATATACTTTTTATCAAAATGTTATTGATTATATTTTTTCTAAAAGGTAACTAGGCGTGGTGTTGTTTATCTTGGTCATATCCCCTATGGATTCTTTGAGAACCAAATGAGAGCGTATTTCAGTCAATTTGGCAAAGTGACTCGCCTTAGACTATCACGGAGTAAAAGAGTAAGTTTTTTTCCTTCTTGTTTTTTTTTGGGGGGGGGGTTCTTGTTTTTTTTTCATTTGATGGCTACGATTTCAATTCTTTAAGCAAGGTCCCTTCAATAGGCCTCATATTTTGAAATCAAAGAATAACAAAGTGAAATAAAGACTCCCTTACTGAATCCCATGTCAGTGCAGAGATTAGTGTGATCTAATCCTTTTCAGTTTAATAAATTGAAAATTCTACCAAGTCTTGCATGTATTCCAAAATTTTTTCTTAAATACATGTAAGACTTTGGTAGAATATTAAATTTATTTAACTGAAAGGGATTGCACCAACTTTTGTATTAACATGCATTTCACTAAAAAAATTTATGTCTACATAATTGTACTTTCACTTAAAATATACTGGAGTAAATATTAAGAAGTCTGTGTTTGTACTCTCTAGTTTTGAACTTGTAACATACTATAAATTGTAAATTTTATCAGCTTTACTGATTCTGTAGTTCTTTCTATCAATATAAGTTAATATTAAGGCAGCAAGCTGACAGGGCTATTACTGCGCTGGACAAAATGCTTAGCAGCACTTCATCCATCTTTATGTTCTGAGTTTAAATGCCACCAAAGTTGACTTTGCCTTTTCATCTTTTTGAGGTCAATAAAATAAGTACTAGTTGATCACTGGGGGTCAATGCAATCAACTTACCCCTCCCTCTCCCCAAAATTTGCTAGTGTTGTACCAAAATTTGAAACCAATATAAGTTAATGTTAATTTTATGTTGAACATCATAGAGTAAAAGGTGCTTTCTCCTGAAACTCTCACTTCTACCCTACTAATATTGAATCTAATTTCTCTCAATCAATTAATGTTTACTTTTTTTTTTTTTTTTTTTTTTTTTTTTCAGACAGGAAAATCCAAAGGTTTTGCCTTCATTGAATTCTTGAGTGGAGATGTGGCAAAAATTGTAGCTGAAACAATGAATAACTATTTGTTGTTTGAAAATTTACTAAAATGTTAGTATCTACTTTACAACAGTCTTTAAAAACATGTTTTATTTTCCTTGCTTTGATTTTGTAGTACTGAAAGTCTGATATTTTAAAATATGGGAGAAAATCAATAAAACTGGGCTTGAGTGGAGATGCCAAACAAGCTAGTCTCATAATGCCTAGGGCTTTTATATCATGGATTTCAAACTTTGCATTATGAAATACTTATTTTTATATAAAATTAATATAGAATAATCATTGTCATGGTAGACACAGGCATGGCTGTGTGGTTATTTCCAAATCACATAATTCTGGGTTCAGTCCCTCTGCATGACACCTTGGGCAAATGTCTTCCACTATAGCCCTAGGGCTATAGTGGAAGACAAAAAAACCTTGCGAGTGGATTTGGTAGACAGAAACTGAAAGAAGCCTGTTTTATGTTATATAATATATATTTTTTATTAATATTTAGCAGAAGTAACAGTGACTCGAGGTCCGAGAGTTTTGTACATTGGCACTTATCAAACTGGTTACAGGTCAAAGACTTGAGAGTTTATATAGCTGGTGATAAATGTATTTCCTTATGGATTGTTCTAGATCAAATTTTAAAATAATGTAATGTCACATGGATAATTCAAATAGTTTGCCTGTTATATCATTCAGTAAGCAAATATATGGATGAAACCTTGTGCATGTCATCACACACACACTGTTTCTTTACTTATTTGTGTATTTGCTTATTGAACAAAATAACAGGCAAACTATGTGAATTATCCACATGACATTACGATTTTAAAATTTAGTCTAAAAAATCCAGAGGGAACTATATTTATCACCAGCTATATAAGCTCACAGGTCTTCGATCTGTAACTAGTTTGAGTGCCAGCACGCAAAACTCAGATCTTGGCTCACTCTATTTCTTATTAATATTAATAAAAATATACATACTCATATTTTGAGTTCTGCTTTTCCTGTTTACATCAACATATATTATATATAGAGAGGGTGGGATGTAAGGTGGTGACTCCTTGTCTTAGGATAGTTGTAAATGAGTGTCACCAGCATACAACAGTGTCCTCCATTTCCAATCTTTGATGAAAACATGCCTCGCCATACCTTACTTGGTGTTTTAAAGTTGAATGCCATCTCCTTCCTTTTCACTGTGGTGGCAGATGTTCTTATAGTACCATCAGAACTAAAGATATTCTGTTACAAAACTTCTGTGTGTGTCTGTATATATCACCTTTTTTTCTATGTTGGGTTGGTATTTGAAGTGAGAATGAACAGAACCAACAATGTTGTCTCTTTCAACAGCATAAAGGCCCCATTACAACACATTTTTAGGAAACAGACAGGTGTCATTAATCAAATCCAATCTGTTGTGGCTGGGAGATAACAGTTTACTCAAAGCTTCCATCACAGTCTCAAGACAGCTCCAGAACCTGGTACATGTGTTCTCACTCTATCTCTGGGAAGTTCTTCAAACAACTCCTCGGCCTTGATGTTGCAAGCAAAACAGTTGGTATCTTTCTCAACTGTATCCCATACATTGTAATTCATGGTATTACAATGAGGAGGATTAGGAGGCCAAAATTGTAGAAATTCTCCAACAACCACTTGTGACTCTTCCTTGCTTTACCTTTTATATCAGAACTTCCATAAGTAAGATGAAGCTAAAATTCATTGTTTAATAAAATTGTAAGTGAATATTCTTCGCTTATACTAATGAAATCCTATTTTTCTTTTCAATTCCTCCAGGTAGGTTCATTCCACCAGAAGAAGTGAAACTTAATTTATTCAAAGGATGTAACAGAAAATTCACACTACCAAAATCTCATATTATTTCCAGAGATCGACACAACTCAACTAAATCTACTAAAGTAATTCGATATAAAACAATTCGCTCCCTGAAAAGGCTCAATAAAAGGGTGGAAAAGCTTAAGGATATAGGTGTTGAATTTGATTCAAGCAACTTGGTAAGTAGCAGGAGCATGATGAACTTGTAGCAACTTTTTTTTGATTATTTTACGTCTGTTTTCCCATGCCAGCATGGAGGAATGTACTGGACATGCCTGTAAGTAAAATTGTGGCCATCCATACTTGCAGGCATGTCTTCTACATCCCTCTCTCAGCTGGAAGATCCTACTCTTGCAGGCTTGTAGGTGCTGGGGGCCACATAAAAGCACCTAATGCGCTCTGTAAAGTGGTTGACGTTAGGAAGGGCATCCAATCATAGAAACCACGCCAGCATGGAAAACGGATGTTAAATGGTGATGGTGATATACAAGGTCTGATCAATAAGTATCTGTACTGTTGCCATAGTAATGAAGCTAAGGCACGCAGTGAAGCTGCTTGGCATAGGCTGACATTGAACTCTGCTGTGCATGCAAACTAAGTTTTTACGTTCTAGCTCACTTCTGCTGTTTACAGCAGTGCTTGGAAGGAAAATGTGTAGTGTGTGATCATCGCATTGACCCATGACAGTGAAAGTTGTCATGGCAATACCTGCTCAGAGGCATATGCAAAGTTGCAGAAAGTGTATGGAGAAGAGTGTATGAGCCACACACAAGTGTCCAAGTGGTTCAGACGTTTCCAAGAAAGCTGGAAAAAATGTCAATATTGATGAATGTTCTGGTAAACCTGCAACCAGCAGAACTGAGAAAAACTTCACAGATGTTTGTGCAGCTGTGGTGGGGAAACTGTCGAATCACCATCTGTGAATTATGAATGGTTGTGCAGATTAGTTCAGTTTGGTCCATTGTCGCTGAAGATTTGGGTAGGAGACACGTGTCTGCCAAGTTTGTTCCAAAACTGCTTTCAGCTAACCAAAAAAACACTTGGGTTTCAGTTGCACAAGATCTCCCTGATTGTGCCAAGAACGATGGAAACTTTTTGAAAACTTTGCGTAGGCCTCTGAGCAGGTATTGCCAAGATTTTGGCAAAATTTGATGCAGATTCTCTGTCATGGTCAATACAACAATCACACGCTACATGCCTTCCTTCCAAGAACTGCTGTAAACAGTGGAAGTGAGCTAGAACGTTAAAACTTAGCACACATGCACAGCAAAGTTCAAGGCCAATTTGTCATGTGGCTTCATTCTGCATGCTTTAGCTTCATTACTATGGCAACAGTCCAGATACTTATTAATCAGACTTCATATATATACACATACATACATGAGACATTGTTTTACAGCTGGATATCCTTCTTCTCATAAGCCTGACCTGTATTTTCAAGTAAGGGAGTTTTTCTGCTACTTGCCATCTAAAGTGCAGAATTACTAGATGGTTTACTGACAGGGAAATGTCAGTACTTTTAGCTCAGCTTCATGCAGTATGTAAAAATTAATATAGCCGTATGCACTGTATGTGTGTATATATACACACATGTGGGGATGATTGTGTGGTTAAGTTTGTTTTGAAACCAATGTGATTGAAGGCTATATCCTCTGTATGGACATTATTGGCAAGTGGCCTGTACCATAATGCTGTGAGTCAACTAATACTACGTGAGTGAAATTGATGAACAGAAACTGAAGAAGCAAGTCGTTTTTGTGAGTTCATATTCGTTCACTGTCTGTAAACAACCTTGGTATCATTTGCTTGCAATTTCCCATTGAAGCATGTCCAGATTACTTGATATATTATGTGAATCTTTGATCTTCGTAAACAAAAGTCTTGTTTGAATGGTGGTGTTTTCGATTCTCCACATAACCATCTCTGGGCTTTTCATTGTTCTTAGACTTGAGGGTTATTACCGTAACTATAAAAGAAAAGACTTGCCCAAGGTACTGTGTAGGACTGAACTTGAAACCATATGGTTTGAAAGCAAGCTTCTTAACCACAAGACTATGCCTGCAAGCATTGTGCTTGTGTTACTGAGATAAGCTAAATTAATATTGGACATCCAAACAACTCTTTCTCCTCATTTGTCAGTCTGATTCTTAATTTATTGACACCTGCAGGTGATGTATAAGCAATATAAAAGGTAATTAAAAAAACCCTAATCAGAAGACGAGCCACATAACTAGTTTCTAAATTCATAACAAAGTGTCTCAATTCTGATGCCTAACTCCGCAAACAAATCAACTCCTTACCCATTGTGAACAAAAATATCTCTAATATTTGCAGTGGAGAAGGCAGCAAGTTGACATAATCATTAGAACACCAAGCAAAATGCTTGGCAGCATGTCATCCATTTTTACATTCTGAGTTCAAATTCCATTGTGGTTGACTTTGCCTTTCATCTTTTCAGGGTTGATAAAATAACAGTTGAGCACTGGGGTCAGTGTAATCAACTTACCTCTTTGTCAAATTCAGAAGCATATCAGTTTAACTGTGTTTTATCACAAATATTGCATTGTGCTGCTTCAAATATTGCTGGTTGCACATTTTAAAGTGATTATTTTTATATGTATATATAATCTTATTTTCCATACTTATGTCACTGAAACCTAGGGCTTAGGCTGCATGTAGTTTGACTCCTTCCCTCATCCAACCAAGACATAAAAGACAAAAACAAAGCTACTTTGATTTAAACTCAGGATGTTAAGCAAAAATATTTACTGTATTCAATCCATTGTTTCTGGTTAACTCAAACAGACAAGAGTTTGAAATAGTCGAAAAATAAGTCAGGATTTGGAGCATTTTCAATAATGGATAGAATATTTCTTTTAACTTTTTTCTTTTTATTTTTTCAGGAAAAATCAATCAAGGCCAGATTAGATAAGCAGCTATCTGTAGCTAAAAAAGAAACTGATGACAGTTCAGAGATGAAGAAAGATGAGTCCATACTTTCTGCAGGTGATACCAGTCATTTGACTAATGAAACTGACTCCAAAACTGGTGGCAGCATATTATTACTGGAAGATGACATCAGTGATGATGAGATACAGATAAAAACGCCACCAAACTGTGTCAAACGCTCAAAGCTAAACCAGCTTTCCAAAAAAGAACTCAGGAAGGTTAAGACCATAAAAACAGCCAAAGCACCCAGCTATAGATTATTCCCAAAACCAAAAAAGGTTAAAGAATAATTATGAAAGTTTTACAATAAAAATTTTAAAACTAATTTCTTCTCTTTAACTTTTTTAACAACTTTTTTTGTAAAATTGTCCAAGTCAAACTACTATAGAAAAACTTGGGCAATTTTACAAATCTCAAAATTTATTGGGTCATAATAATGTGCTGAAATGGCTTTTATTTGTTTAAATGAACCTCTGGTATGACGATTGCTGTTAAGCTGATATTTTAAGGGATTTTGTTGAATTTTTAAATTTTAACTAGGGGGCATTGCAGTCTCTGGGGTTCTTCAATTATACTATTTTTTTGGTTTTCTGAAAGTGAATTTGACTATTTGAGTTTACTCATTTTATTGAAGGGTTTTTTTTTTTTTATATGGATAGTTGTAGACAGTGTCCATAGTTCATCTAGACATTCCCAACTGGTGAGTTGTAATGGGGTTGATATTCAGCTTGAACTTCTAGTGGATATCTATAGTGAAAACATAGTGGAAGCTTCAGTGGGATACACCTTTGGAAAGAAGAGATTCAGTATAGAGAAGAGTGAGCTCCATGAGGAGTTGCAAGAGGCAGAGAGTGCTTGATTGGCTAGGTTGTAAGCAGGATTCGTAGCTGCAGTAGGAGGGAGGAAACTAAGCACATTGATAGGCTTGTAGTTGTAGCTTGTTAGCAAAGAACTGCTGAACAGGAAGGCTTTCTTTTTACTTGAACCTAGAATCTAGTAGCAGCTACACTGTTCTTGATATGTGGAGTATAGCAGTCATCATCATCATCATTTAACATCTGTTGTCTATGCCAGCATGGGTTGGATGGTTTGACCAGGGCTGCACCAGACTCCCAGTCTGATTTGGCATGGTTTCTATGACCTTCCTAATGCCAACCACTCCAAGAGTGTAATTGGTGCTTTTATGTGCCAATTGTGTGACACCAGTATCTCCCACAACTACGATTTCACTTGGCTTGAAATTATTTTTTTATGGTTCTAGTAGTCAGTGTTGGAATAGCAATGCCTACACCCTTTTGTATAGAATGGAGGAAGAAACCAAGACTTGCATCAGAGTAAATTTCATTGAAGGTGCCAAAAGACCAGGTAATACTGTTAAATTGCATTAGTGTCCCATCTAAGTACAATGGACAAAGTTCTTATCTCTTCAATCTCACCTGTAAGGTTGTGGTATACTATTTCTTGTCATGATGCTCTTCAGTGTTGTTGAACTCAGGACCATGTGATTGAGAAACAAATTTCATAACCACAGGGTCATGTCTGGCCATTGCCTTCAAAGAGGTAACTTTACATTTGTAATGCAATTTTGGTAATGTTATGCTTATAGTTGCCAGAAAAATTCATCAGAGACTGTGAGGTCAAGCATCCCTAACTGTCCAAACTTTTGACTCTTCAAACTGTATTTTAAGAAAATAGTGTAATTTAACAGAAAGTTGGGTTAGAACAACAATTCATAATTAGTATAGCTTACTGAGCTACTATGTATAAAACACTTTCTTTCAAGCAGTCTAGAAGCTGTTCATTTTATATGTCTCTTAGCTGTACAACAAGCTCCTATATATGGATTTTATGTCAAGAAATATCATTAGTTGATCTGTTTAATGGCAGTGAAACCTTAACTTAGCACATATCCTTATGATTCTTTTATAAATTTTAGATGTTTTCATGCTGTTGGAGTATATATCTTCTCAGATGGATCTACTTTCTACAAACCAAAGTTCAACCATGAAATAAGATCATAACTTGACACACTTGTTTTTGAGCAAGTAGGATCTCAAATCATTTTATTTACTCTCACTGATTAACCAAATTATATCTTTCTTACTTAACATTTCTAACTTGCCTTCATTACACATTACAGCTCTATATAATTATATATATATATGAAAGAGTGTGTGTTTGAGTTAAATTTGACAATTTAATTTTTTAAGGTTGATGTATTGGAGAACATAATGATTAAAGTTACAGTTGAGAAAAAGTTAACTGAATGGGAAACTAGAAGCCATCTGAATATTGGAAAAGAATTCCCTGTATCATGATGATTCTTACCAGGTATCATGATATCAACATCATTGCTAGTTAATGCTCTGTGAACACTGTAAAATGTGACAGGGAAAGCTGTAGCCAGCAGGTGTTCTGACTCCACACAGCCTTAGGCTCAATTCAGATGGCATGTTAAGCTACTGGAGACTAGTCAATCCCTGGTTGTAGAGGATTGTTGATGGAAGGACATATGTGTGACAGCAGGTTTCAGCTCTTTGCCATACCTCTAGAAAGAATCAGAAGTGATTATCAGAGAATTTCTGACCTAATTCCCCCAATTGTAATCTCATGGATTACAATGTGTGGGGCACAGTTAAGAAAGACCTTCTGCTCTGCCTGAAATTCCAAGGCCGAGATCGAGGAGGCTTTCAGAGGTCTTCTCAAGGATGCAGTGAGGAATGCATTCACCAGATTCCAGAGTTATCTTGAGGCGCTGATGGTGGCAACTTTGAGTTAACTGTTATCTCCCAACCATAATCTAGTAATTCTTTTTGATTCCTTAAAATACTTTTACTTTTGGATGGGATATTATATTTTCTTTTCCTTTTATGCATACTGTCAAATTTACCCAAAACAGCTTGTACATGTGTGTGATTTCATTCTCACAAATAAGGAAAAGCCTGTTGACAAGTATTTCAAATTCTAAGATTTTTGAGTAACATTTGTGATTTTTTCCTATTGAGGAATGAAATATTAACAACTTTTGAAATTATATCTAACCTACTTTTTAAATACTGTTTTCTTCAGTTTCATTCTAATACACTAATTGACTTGATAAGAAAAGTTTATTGTCACTATAAATATTTCTGTACCTGAAATGAAAGATGTGCCTCATCTATTTAATGTTGGAAAAAAAAAATACTTAGTGGTCTGTGAATGTACAACAGAAGAATACTACTAATGCTCCTGCATTTTATACAGTGCACCAAACATACACATCTGTGATCATATCCATGTTACTTTGATATCTTGCAGTATTGTGTTTCATTTGAGAGGGATACTAGCTCGATACTGTGTCTTCTTCCTTGAAAAAAGATACGTCTACTCATAGTAACCATGCACACTTTGAACAGACCTCTGATCAAATGTATTTCAGCTGTAGTCATGTTGTGATTTCAATTCAAAACATAAAGGGACATAACTGGATACTTCAAAATATTTTGATCAACTGATGTACTAACTCTTTTTTCCACCTTTATCAGGGCAGACAATAGGTATTTTTGTTAGAGAATGGTTTATAAGTGATATAGTCAACCCAAGTAGCTTACTATTCATTTTGTTTGTTTTATTTTTGACACTAGTCTCGCATTATCATTCTAAAATTACTTTTAGCCCCAAATTAATGAAGCATTAACTTTAGCCATGTAAAAAGTATTTGTTTTTGGTCTTTACTATCAATGCCACCATCACTATTACATCACTTATTACCAGTAAAAGCAATTATATATCTCTAATGTCACAAAGTTATCTTTTTCTAATTTGGTAGTCTGTAAGTACTTCTCATCAGACAACTGAAGGCTTCATTTCAGTCTTGTAAAATATGTTGTTCAGTAACTTCTTGTTCTTGTATATCGCTTCCGAATGATCCCTCACAGCTGAAAACTTTAGTGAAAGTAATAACATTGCACTTGACATCAGGAAAACTTACCATGTCTGACATGTGAATCTTCTAGCTAAGATGTCTGGCTAGATTCTTCATATCTCCTACGTCTTGGATTGGAAGAATCTATAAGCCGAGATATTGTGTACATCCTTCAATTAGGACATAACAATGTAATCTCTTTCAACAGTATAATGGTCCCATTACAGCACACTTTTAGGAAACATGTGGTACCATTAATGGAATCCACTCTGTTGTAAGCATTCAGAGCAGGTCTGTGAATAACCCAGGAGTGATGGTTCTTTCTCCTTCCTACATCAGTTTCAGAGGACATGCAGAAATGATTATGCATACAGTCTCTCTTCCTCTAAGCCACAAACATATCTATAAGTGGTCTTGTGTCTAGAATGCCTTACAGGACTGGTTCTAAGTTCAAATCCTGACAAAGTCAACTTTGCTTTTCAAACTTTCAGCAGTCCAGAGTAGTGAGTTGGCAATGGGCAGGATGTCTTACAGCATCTATTTTCGCTCTGTTCATTCTGAGTTCAAATACCAACCCAACATAGAAAAAGGTGATATCACTGCCAAGGATTGGAATCCACAGATAGTAAGATTGTGTCAGCAATTTTAAAAGTCAATGGAAAATTAGTTTCCTTAAATCAACAGCCACCACATGTGTATGTATAGATGAAATGGAAGGGAACAGAACTCAACTCATGATCAAGTAAGACCACTTCCTTAACTTGGAATGTTCATGCAAATGTTCTAAAAACTCACGGAGTTCCTGTGTGTAAATTTGCTTTGAACGGATGAAGTGTTTCACAGCTCTGAACCCACTTTTCAGTGCAATTAGCTATAACATTAATGGTACAACAGAGGCTGAGATGGCCAGAAACTAACTGCACTTCAGGTTTTATATATATATATATATATATATACACCCACACACATAAGCATGTGAGCGCATAAGTTCAAGACAAGGTGGAAAAAATAGCACTCAAATAGCAGAGATATAGTAAAATAATATTTGAATGAAGCTGGAAAGACTTTACAAATTGTTACTCAGTGTTTCAGCAAGAAACTGAACACTCATAATACATCATCTTAAATGGGAGATTCCTCATCATCATCATATGTGTGTGTGTGTGTGTGTTTGTTATCACTTATTAAAACTATATCTCAAAGATTTGACTTGTTATTTGGAGCTAGGAAATTCTTTAGCTCTGATCTGTTGCAAACAGTACCAAGGTACAAGACCCACATTTGAGTCCTACTCACATCAAAGGGATTGTACTGTTGCTGATATATGCACAATCTAGATTGTATCCAAACAAAGGCTGTTGTGCAGCACAATTCTACCACTTTCTCACAGACAAGCCATTTCTTTATTCTCTTTTGACAATGCACCTTTGCCCCTCATAACAGCATGAGATGTTTTGGTGCTGCCTGTTAGACATCACTGATTGAACACTAACTTATTTGACATCAGACAATTTAATGTCTGTCTCTCACCCTCTATCTATCTCTTTATGTATGTAAACATATTTCTCTGTCTATGTATATGAGGATAGGGAAAGTGTTAATGTCATTTATGTTCAATTAATAATGTAATACAATGTCTTTTTTCACTCTATCTATATATGTAAGTTTCTGCATGCACATATGTGTGTGTTTGCCTTGAGAGCCAAAAAGAAATGTTACCCAAATCAGGCTAAATGTCCAGTCAGCCATGCCAAATAATCAGCATTGAAACAGCTGCACCGAATTGTCTCATTCCATTCAGAACACTGTTCACCACAAATTAGTTTGTTCCCAGACTTGTTTGTCACTTTTGCTATCCCTCATCGCCTTCCAGACTCTGCACTTCAAACACTAGAACTAAAACCCTCAAGAATTCTTTCCCTGCTTACATTGTTTCCTAGACACTAACCGACAAGTGTTAAAACTGAATGTTAACAACAGCAATGTCACAAGTCCCAGGGAGACTTCAAAGTACATGGGTACTAATTCCACTTCTCTTCTGTTTTGTACAAAAGAAAATATAACCGTTTTCTAAAAGAATAGTTTTCTACATTTACAATTAGACTGACCAATATTTTGTAATTTCTGTTTTCCATTATCTCCGTTTTATGGGAGGCTTCTTTCTTTTTTAAAAATATACATTCCTTTTTGAATGGTCCCATCTCTGTTGTTAGGTGTTATATTTATTTTGTTTTATGTACTTCTTGTTTAGCCACAGGCCAGCTGAGATCCAGTAAAAACCTATGGAGGGGAGATTAGTCAATATAGTACCTGACTACACATAAAGATGAGTTAGCAATGACTGCTCAGTCAGTGATCTGGAGATAAATAACAACTGCCTTCAACACTATATAGCACTAGAAAATAACATTGATAACTAGCTAGCTACTTTAAACTCTCTCTCTCTCTCTCTCTCTCGCTCACACACACTTCTCTTCTCCCCTCCTCTCTCTCTCTCTCTCTCGCTCACACACACTTC